>NW_004444285.1:390142-403330 GCF_000243295.1 Trichechus manatus latirostris | reverse complement strand
GAAGTATAGAAGCCTTATCTTTTGTTATGTCTCTTTGCCCATTTGTAATAGAATTGTCTTAAACATATTCTCTACATACATTTAAAAACAGATCAGACTTTCAAAAATAATTTTAAAAACTTAAGAGGAGAAATAACACCTACTGTATTCACCCATATTTACTAACCTTTTGTTTCTCCATTATCTTTTATTTCTTTGCTGAGTTTTAAAATTTTTAATTTGTTTTTATTGTGTTCATAATTGCCCATTGCTATTCTCATTCTAATGGGCTAGTCCCAACCTAATTGTGGGAATCAGTGGAGTGTGCTGAGGAGTTCTGAGGGAGTTTTGCTTCATGTGCAATTACAGATTTAAATAGAATTGAAACATATGAACCTGAAGCATCAATCACCTATTTCTGAAGGATGACGAATGTTAACTTGCATTTGCAGATGTGCCACCTGTCCTCACAGCTGCCAACATAAAGTTTTTTCTTGTTCTCAATGTTAATACATTTTTATTTTTCTTAACTTGTTGCTTTAGCTAAAACCTTCTGTGCAAGTGTCTTAGTCATCTAGTGCTACTATAACAGAAATACCACAAGTGGATGGCTTTAACAAACAGAAATTTATTCTGTCACAGTCTAGGAGGCTAGAAGTCCTAATTCAGGGTGTCAGCTCCAGGGGAAGGCTTTCTCTCTCTGTCGGCTCTGGGGGAAGGTCCTTGTCATCAATCTTGCCCAGTCGAGGAGCTTCTCAGCACAGAGACCTTGGGTCCAAAGGACGTGCTATTCTCCTGGCTCCGGTTTCTTGGTGGTATGAAGTCCTCTGTCTCTCTGTTCTCTTCTCTCTTTTATATCTCAAAAGAGATTGGCTTAAAGACACAACCTAATCTTGTAGATTGAGTCCTGCTTCATTAACATAACTGCCCCTAATCCTACCTCATCAACAGCGTAGAGGTAGGATTTATAACACATAGGAAAATCACATCCGATGACAAAATGGTGGACAATACACAATACTGAGAATCATGGCTTAGCCAACTTGACACTCATTTTTGTGGGGACTCAATTCAATCTATTAACAGCAAGTGATACAGACTTGTCTTGCTTCTGACTTTATTATATTTTCTAACCCCGGTAAACGGAACCCTGGTTGTGCAATGGTGAAGAGCTCGGCTGCTATCCAAAAGGTCAGCAGTTCGAATCCACCAGACAGTCCTTAGAAACCCTACAGGGGAGTTCTACTCTGTTGTGTAGGGTCGATATGATGGGGCAATGGGTTTGGTTTTATAGGTATTAACCAGTATTCAAGATTCTTAGTTCTATTTACATCTCAGTAGCTGCCCTGTGCCATGGCTCAGACTATTTATAAAATAAGGGGGTTGAATTCACTGACCTCTTATTTCTCTTCCAGTTCAGATAATCTTTGAATGTGTGATTTAGTGAATGTGTATGAGAACGAAGATCAACTTTTGAAAACAAACACTTTATAATGAAATGGAGTCTATTTTTTAGCTAGACTATAATTTTACCTAACAAGACTTTAGAAGTCAAGGGAGCCTGGCAGGTTGGAGCTGTTAACTCCCAAAGAATGGTTTTTATCCATCATGAAGGGTCATACAACAGACAAACTAAGTGATTGGAATAAGAGAGTGTTTTCTAAAGCTCAGTTGTGCTAAGCTGGCCAACAATGGTGCGCAATTGCATGCCTCAAGTACCCACACCCAGCCTATCATCCTTGCCTTTTCCCTTGTCAAATCTTCATAATAATAAACAAAGTGGGAAGAGAAATTGAAATTGGGGAGAATTTGATGGTTGTGCAAACAAAACAAAAGTCCCAGTTTTCAGTCCATACCTTCTAAATCTCAGCCGTAATTCTCTGGCCAAATTGTCTGAACAAAGATCCTAATGGATGTCAGAGAAAATTTAGATCAGAGAGTTATAGGGCCTCTTCATCCACTCAGGAGAAAGCTAAGGGGCCTTGTAGGGGACAGTGATGGATTCAAGCCATGTGAAAAAGCATATATCAAACACCTTGACCTCATCGCTATCTTTAGAGGATGTGTGAAATTTATAGTGTTTAAATTAGACAAATAGCTCAATTGATTTAGAATAAGGGACAGGAAACACATGTTTCTTTTGCTTTAAACTGAACCTCACCAGTGTAGAAATGCTTGTGATCTCTTGAGTTATAGAGCTGGGGTTCTCCTTCAAAGGACTCCTAATTACAGGGATTCCTTCTTTGCACAAAAGTGATCCATTACGGCACATGCTGTCTCCACAAAGACGAGGGAATACGCTAAGCAGCCCAGGCTAAGTGGTAATTTATATTATTGTTTATAGGAAAAAAGAGCAAGAGCAAGCATGAGAATTAGGGTGAGAGCAAGAGAAAGAAACCCCAAGAAAGGATGCTTCAGTAAAATAAAAAAGGCAGGAAGGATCCAAACATACGATAGAAAATGACCTTTATCTTTCATTTATAGGATTTGGACTGTGAAGTCAGGAGAGAGTTGAGTGAATTCAGATTTTTTTAAATGTGTTACCTACATTTGGGCAGGTGACAGCCAAGTGTGTAGATCTCTGCTTAGGGTCTATTCTTGGGAAGCAGACCTATTCACCGAAAAACAATTTGTCAATGGCTAATTCATTGAGGATCAAGGGACCAAATGCCAAATCACAGAATGATCTGCTTATTGATTTATTGAGGCTTTTATTCCGAGGTTTCATTCCCTCTGTATTTGCATATGTCATTCTATATGTGAATGGGTGGGCTTTCCCTCCATGCAGTTTACTGTTTTGCTTCCTTTTGTGGACCTATAGTCTGACCCTGTATTTGACACTGCCTTTGCCTAGACTGCTCCCTTATCTCTGCTTCTTCTGGCAAAGCAGCTACAGTGACCCACCCTAAACATGTTTAAGATCTTCATCTGGCATGCATTGGTAAATTGGTGTGCTGTGAGCCAGGACCTCCTTGCCTGCCCAGGCCCGATTTAAATATGATCTTTCTGAGTCCTTCCCTGAACACTTTGGAGCAGATGCAGTTTTTCTGCTCTAGCCTCTGTCGTTCCATAGCCTCCTAGGGTTCTCCTGTTATAGGACCATAGCACCACCTTGCAATGAACTTCTCTACTGGACTATGAGGTTCACAGAGGAAGAGGCTGTGTCTTATCTCCCTTAGTGTATCCAAGGCCCAGTACTGGCCATGGAGCAGAGTAGGTGCTCCTTGTGGGGCTTAATGATTATTGGACAGGAAACCAATCTGTGATGGGTCTGAGAAGAGCACCTCAGGAGGTGAGTGGTGCCTTGATACACTGATCTGTGGTGTGCTGAGTGAGAAGAAGAATGCCGGGGGCATGAGGAAAGGTGGCGAGAAGGTGAAGGGTCCTCATGATGTATAAGCATCTCCCAGCCTGGTTCACCCAGAGTGGAGAATGAATCTCAATGCCCAGAGCCCTCTGTCTATACCATCCAAGACCAGTGTGGTTGGGTTTTCTTCACTAACATAGTGGTAAGTTCCTTAGTGAATTCAAGGAAAAATCTCAGATTTATTTTTAGTTGGTGACATTATTTAGTGGCTAATAACACATGCTGTAGACCAGCTCTGTCCAGTAAAACTTTCTGCAATGATAAGATTCTCCTAAATTCACTCTTTCCAGTTTGGTAGCCACTAGCCACACGTGGCTATTGAGCACTGGAGATGCGATTAGTGCAACTGAGAAATGGAGTTTCTCATTTTATTTCATTTTAATTAGTTTTGGCTACTGTATCAGACAGTGCAGTGAGACACTAACCATATGGATTCAAAACCTGACTCTGCCAATGACTTAGTTAGTGGCTGATTGCCTCTATTTCCTCATCTGTTAAGTAGAGATAAGAGTAGACCTACTCCTTGATTTTTTTGTGATGGTCACATCAACTATTAATGTGCATTAGTTACCTGTTGCTGCATGACAAATCATCCCAAATTTAGCGGCTTAAACAGCAATCGTCATTTACTGTCTTCCAATGTTGTTCATTCCCATAGCTGTCAGGTTGTGTGGGGGCCCCTCCACCAGTGTTCTCACAGTATGGTAGCTGCCTTCCCCCAGAGCAAGCAATTCAAGAGAGCCAGGCAAAAGCTGCAATGCTTTTTATAGTGTAGCCTCATATATCACACACTGCCACTTCCACTGTATTCTGTTGGCCACAAAGAGTCAGCCCTGGCTCACTGTGGGAGAGGACCATACAATGAGAGAATCATTGGGGGCCATTTTGAAGGCTGCTACCCCAATATGTAAGGTGCTAGAAGGGGCTTAGAACATAGTGAATACTCAGCAGCTATTAGCTGTTCTTATCTGATGCTTCCCAATGCAATGGCTCCCTGCTTACAGCTACACGTGTGTGCGGGGACCCACCTGCTCTAGGGCAGAGCAAGGGGGCAGGGCCATGGACACCAAGGTCTTCTTTAGGTGCAGTGTCAGAAGATGTTCATGGGGACTTCTGGATGTGGGCCAATCAAAACTGACAATCCTACTCCGTCCTAGTATCTGATTAACTCTGAGAATATAGCCTGTGAAAGACACTTAAAATCAGGAGCTCTGGGACTGATTCCCAGTACTTATGATTAGAAAAAAAAAAATTAAGTACCTCAGGTTAACTGTCTAAAACTGGGGATGATACTATGGATTAATTTACTTAGCTAGCATTTGTGGGGCTTCCCGTGTTCCATGCACTGTGCTCATAAATGCTGCACACAGGTTGCTGCCTTCATGCTTGAGACAGACAGGAGAGAACATTGCATGTTAACCGAATGACTGCAGGGGATCCGAACCAAGGGGGGAAGTGCAGTGTGTGTTGTGGGCATATAAATCAGGAGGTAAGCTGGTCTGAAGACTTGGTGAAGGAAGGAGCTCATAGTCAGATAAGCTGAAAAACGGCCATTGAGGTGGAAGCCCGGTGAGCCAGACAGAAACACTGGGGCGATGATGAATGAGAGAGAGATTTGTAAACAGCTTCTGGCCATACAGCATTCCTTTCTTTCCTGCCCCTAAGGCTCCCTTTTGATTTTTGCCCAACTCTCCCTTTCCTAATGATATTTGTAAATGAGCAGTACCAACCAGTGTCCTGGGGACAAAGGAAGGAGCTGGACTTGCTGGTTCCTCTCAAGCCTGGAGATTTCTTCCAACATCGCCCTCAGGCTTCCAGAAGGAGAACATTTCCCCTTTGTAGAACACAGTGAGAACTGGGGTTAGCGTTCATTACTGCCACATCTGCCCCTGAGGTACAAATGCCTAAGGAGAAAATTGGATCGGCATTCGACAAAGATATTTGGCTATCATTTCCTATCTAAATATTACCTGACCCTTCCCTTCACAACTCGTTTCCCTCCCCAGACAGCCAGGAGCCCAGAGCAATGCTGTGCTGCCTCCCTTGCTGAGCCACCCCTCTCCCTGAGACAGGTCAGTCTGGCCCACTTGTCTCTCTGTGCCTATTAATAACAGAGCCAGCCTTTGGCCTCTGCTCAGAGCCTCTTAGTGTCTCCACGCGGGTGCTCTGCTTCCCTCTATGCCATTTTCTTGGACCCAGACAGCTGTGAGTTGTGCTTGTCCTCCTCTGCAAATGAGAATCCCCAGGCCTCCCGCAGTTTCAGCAAAGTGAGGAATGGCGAGTTGCTACATGTTACAGAGCTGATCGTCCTTTGTCCCCAGTGGCCCTCTTCACCCAAACCTTGAAACAAGAGGAGGCCCCTCAGCCACAGCTCATGACAGTCCATTCATGGAAAACTCCTCGTGGCTATGTATGCCAGCAAGGGTCTCCACCACAGGAACTTTGTTCATTTATCTAGCCGGACATCATCTCTTGGTATTCAGCTCACGAACAAAGAGATTTTAACAGCTACCTGTAGCCCCTTTTCCCCTGTGGAGACAGTGAGGAGAGAAAGAATAGATACTCCCTGAGACTGGACACCCTTGGAGATGTCTGCAAGCCTGTGGAGCAGGTGGGGCTACAATATCAACAGAATCACAGCACTGTGAGCCTCAAGGGTTACTGGGGCCAACTGTCTCTTCTTCTAGAGGAATCAAAGGTCTTCGGTTGGTCTGATTATGGAACCTAAGCTCTTAGTCCCTTCTATCCTCCTCCCAATCTAATTTCCCTCCCCAGCAATAACCACGACTAATGAGTCAGAGTATGTGTATGTCCAGATTTTTGTACATTAACACTCACTCACTTAGTTTAGATGTTTCGATATTTTTCACATGCATGTAGAATGTACTGCAATAGCAAATGACACTGTTTCATGTTGTATAGTCAGTATGCTCCACAAGACCTGCTGTCAAATAATTGCTCAGTCAAATATTTGTTGAGGGAGATGAGAAAAGGAGGTTCAGAGAGATGAAGTGACTTGCCCACATTGTTAAGTGGTGGAACTGAGTATTTATGCAAATATGCAATTATTTGTTATTTTTATAAATTGAGTATTTATTCTCCTTGAACTTGACCCTCAGCGTGTTGCTTCTTCCAGAAGGACCAGGAGGGGCAGGTCGAAGGAGATGCATGTTAGTAGCTTGGCTATGTCATGGTATTACTGACCTGTGCAGTGGGGATAAGATCAGGCCAACACACGTCTCTCTGGCCATCCACACAGTGGACTTCAGTCTGAAGGCCACATGGCATGTCCTCATCAGGAGAGATGCCACTTCTGTCTTTACACATGCATCTTCTCTTCCCACTTATCTCAGCACAAGAACTGTCTGCGGCTGGTTTAGAGAAAGAGCTTTCTGAGTTGAGCTGGCCAAAGGTGGAACGAGCTTCTTCTGATGTGTGAGTTCACCATCACTGGGACATGGATAAGTCAGGTGGGCGTGAGACCTCCAGCTTCAGAGTCTGTGGTTCTGTACTTGTTATTTTTACCAATTCTTTGGGCCCAGCTCCACTGCCTGTAAGGACAACTGTTGGAGTAAGGGGGTGGATTCCAAAGATAATTCTGCCTTTAACTTTCCTGTCTGATCTAATCTGCTTACACCTCTGACTCCAGATGAAGTATAGATTCTACTGGAATTTGTGAAACATCTGGGAACAATTCAGAGAACATTCACTGGGTTGTCCCCTAGTTTATTTCAGATCCCAAGGCTACTCATTGTCAAAACATGTGCACAACCCCTGTAAAGCTGAGACTTCAACATTCCCCAGAAAGAGTGGTCCATTGGCCTGGTCAGGGTAAGCTCCTGGAGGAGTAGAGCAGGCCAGTCCCCAACATTGGGGAGAAACTTCAGACTGGTGTAGGTGTGCCTCCAGATGTGCTCTGGCCTTCAGAAAGGGCAGCAGGGCAGTGAGGGTAATCCACAGCTCCCCACACCACCTGTGGGGGAACACACTGGGTGGAATTTGGTGTGCTGGGCTCACACCACCGTGGTTATCCTCAGGCCTGTGGAATGTGCAGAGATTAGTCTTCTTTTCTTCCCACCTCATGCTGTTTTCAATGGACACTTATTAAAAACCATCAGGAAAGCTGCCAATGTCTGGGCAGAAAGCACTAAAAGAATTGCTTATGGGCATCTGGTCAGCTCCCTGCTAGAATGTTAGTTTCATTGAGCAGAAATTTTGTCTGTTTTATTTACCTTGACTCGTTCACACCTAGAACAGTGTCTGCCACATAGCAAGCGCTCGATAGGTTTATATTTTTGGATAAATTGAATCAATTAGATTATATACATATATACCCTTTGTTTTCCTCTTTATTGGACACATAAATGACTGTGGGATTTGCAGCCTTATTTGTCTACTGTAAGAATTGTATTTCATCATTTTTTGTTTCAGTTTCATGATTCCCTCTCCATTTTTTTTGTTTACTTTGCACTTCTAAAATTGAATTTTTTTTTCATTTAAGTATGCATTTAAGGGCAATAAATTTTCCTCAGGCTATAAACGGTCACACTGTATAGGTTTTGCTATGTAATATTCGTAATTCCATTCACTTTTAAATAGTCTTTAATTTTGCCTTTGATTTCCTCTTTAAATATTATTTTGAAGTTGTTTGAAATTTTTAAATATTAACCTTATTTTTTAAGGGGAGGCTATTCTTTTGTTCTTAATATCTGGATTTATTCTATATGTAGACTTCTTACGATTTTCATGCTTTCAAACTAACTAAGATTTTATTGAGAACACAGCACATAGCAGATTTTTCATAAAATTTCCATGCATATTTAAAAAGAATTTGTATTTTTTTTTGTAGAAACAGCATCTCTGTATTCTTGTTTATCTGTGTGTCATATCTCTAGCTATACAGTCAAGCTCATTAGTTGTATTATTTAGATCCTCTGCTCTTTGTGTCCTTGATCTCTCAATTTCTTACAGAAGTTTTGTTGGAGTCACATACTGCTTTGGCAATTAGAGGGAGGTAAACACTTGCACATCCTCTTCTTTAACCAACTAATAAGAAGCACAAGGAAACAGATGAGTTCAAAGGACAGTACAGCTTTGTTAGAGAGAGCAGTTCCTGTACCTAAGGGTGATAAAGAATTTCCTGTCCCTTCTCCCCTGTATTGAAGAAAGTTGGTCCCACAGAATGGGCGACCAAGTTACTCAATCAGTCAAAGGCTGGAAGTCTAGGAATGAAACAGTGGAGTACCAGCTTGGCCTCCCAGAAGTAGAAAGATGCAAAGTCCTACATGATAAAGCACATACAGGCCCTAGAAACCATGAAGGGAAGGAAGACATGCCTTTACTCCTTACAGTTCACTGTTGGGAACTTGAACATGGTAAATACAATCCATTAGAAGTCACCTTCTCCCCATGCCACTGTCAGATAATTTCCTCCTAGTTGGAGACATGACCACAAGGGAGTGGAAAGAGAAACCAGCTAGGGGCTGGAGCAGGCTCCTTACTGCTCTAGAAGTGTGAGAAGCAGAGAGACAGCACCCTAACAACTTTGAAACTGTTGTCTCTCTTAATTTTAATCAGGTGTGTGTGTGATTTAGTATTAAGTTAAGTAGGCAATATATTTGATTTGATATCATTTGAATCTTTATCTTTCAAAAGGGAAATTTAACCCAGTAATAGTCATTATAATCACTGATATATTAGGACTTATTTATGCAATCTAATTTTATGACTTCTGTTTGATAGACTCTATATCAGAAGAGAAGCAGTAGAGTGCAGTAGTTAAGGGTACAGGCTCTGGGTTCCAATTCCAGCTCATATCTGCTAGAAGACCATTATAGGAAAGTTACTTCACCTTTCTGCGTCTGAAGTACCTCTTCTTTAAAATGCTTGACTTACAGAATTGTGTAAAAAAATTAAGTGCTTAAATATTTATAAAGTGCTTAAAATAGTGTCTGGCACAAAGTATATTCTCCATCAGCTATGTTTTTTTTTTTCTCATTCTTCCCAGATTTTGCCACTTTTCTTAAATTTTAGTTAGCTCTTTTTTCCATAGTGGTTTGGTTTTCAAGTTCTACCTTCTATGAAAGCCCATTTTAAATTAAAATACTTTTGTTTTATATTCAATATTCTATGACTTTTCCTGTTAATTAAAAATAAATAATCTCAAGACACTGAGATTTATGGTTAAAGATGGTTTGAATACCACGGAAAACAATAACAAAACCTAAAAGAGAGAGGAGAGAAAATCAGCACCTTAAATGAAATCACAAATTACTATACCTTCCAACTACAAATGATATAAAACAACCTTCAAGTACCATCCCTTTGGACAAAGACTACTGAAGCACACTTGCCGACAGCTTACACACAACTCCTTGGACTACAGACCATACACCAAACCTCCCACCTGTTCCTGTTACCACCCAGAAACCTCAGATGAGAATGATATTCCTGGGTCATGGATGGTGTCACAATGGAAACACTTGGCTACACTGACCTCAACTTGGAAACCTGGGGAATCCTGCACCAGGTTGTCTTGTCTCTGTTGCTACTGACACATTCGTTGATAAAACCCTAGTGTTCCACTTTGCTGACTTTATTCTGATGCTGACAGAAAGTTCACCATGTTGCCTTCCTTTTTGACAGATCACTGTGACAGAAAGATCCCCAGACCTTTACTCACTAAGCTGTGTTTGTAAGGGGTTGATTTCATGTGTTCTTTGTCTTAGCAGAAGGTGTTTCTTGGTGGCACTTTTCCAAATAAGGTTTCTCTTGCAGATTTGTGACCTGCCATTCCATATTGGAAAAGAAGGTATTGTTTTCTGTTGAAGTGACATGGTGCCACCCTGAGAGTCTGGATATTATCATGATGAAAAAGGTTCAGTGTTTACTTTCAGGAGCAGTAAATCTGGATCTTTTGTGAGTTGTAAATTCAATCTTGTTTTTTGTTCTTCTTTCTTCTAGAAAGAAAGCCTGAGTAATGCCATTGGTTTGGCTTTCATGAGTAGAAGTGGGCTAGGATGTCTTCGTTGCCAAGGCCCCTCCTCCAGGCCCACGGGTGGCCTAGTTCCCAGACTGACAATTATCCATGTGTCCAGGGCTGTCTTGCCTCCCCAGAGTCCCTCACTGCCCCGCCGCCATCGGCTCTGAGACAGATACTGCCTTCCTTATCACCTCATCTTAAAGTGTCAATGGTTTTGGGTCTTCTCTACCCAATTACACTAGGAATAAGCGCTTTACCTTGATGATGCTTTAACTTGCTCTCAAGTTTCTCTTCCCCTGGATTCACGTGCACTTTTCTCTAGGAGGGCTTTCTGAAGCCCTCAGGTAACCCAAGAAAGGCTATTAAATTGTATGCTAACTACAGAATGAAATTAACAGTGAAAGATGGGCAGTGATTAATATACAATATTTATTTTGAATTCAAAACATAATTGCAAAAATATCAGATAGTGGATATTTTGGAGTTTGGCATCTTATAGCTTCAGTGGAACCAACAACATCACACATTACTAAAAAAGGCATCTTGGGCTGCATTAATAGAGAAATAGAGTGTGGATCAGAGGAGGTGATAGCCCTGTGGTCTTCTGTGCTAGTTACTTTAGAACTTTGCATTCTATCACATTATAGAAAGAATTTTGAAGATGAATACAGGAGAGAGTGTTTAACATCCTGAGGGATCTAGGAACCATACTACAGGAGGACAAATGAAAGAAATGTTTAATCTGAAAGAAAAAGAAAAGATTTAGGGAAACGTTGCTGTCTCCAGATGTTTAAAGGGGACAGCGAGATAGAAAAAAACTCATTTTGTGTAATGAGTGTAGGGTAGATCTTTGATCTGTAAGAGGATGTTGCTGGAGGCAGACTTAATTTCTTTCTAAAAAGCAGCTTTTTATCAACCCCAGAGGCAGACCCTGAAAATAGAGTCACTGTGTCACCTGGAGTGCCCGTGCCAAGGCTGGCTCCCCTTCTCCAGGAGCTCTGCTGGGGAGGCCGTGGGTCTCTTGCCTCTCTGAGTGTGGAGGACTCTACAGCTGTAGGACAAAGGGGCTGGTGTCTCCTCCCCACGCATAGAAGCAAAGCCGCAAGCCCCACTGTGCTCTCAGAGGGCGCTGGCCTGACAGCTGCTGGTAGGGGATGTTTGTTCAGCTTTGGGTCTCAAGCTTATGAACTCGCCAGGAGAGCTCCACCTGCACGCCCTCCTGCTGCTCCTCACATCTGAAAGGAATGCTCCTCCAACCCAAGACTCAACCCTCATCCTGGACCCCGAGGACAAGACCGAGGATGACCCGCATTGGCCTGCGGATGAAAGACAGTGGAGTGGGAACTCTGCTTGGGGAGCGAGCTGCAGATGCTCTGTGCAGGGCTTTCTCATTCCTGGGGATTTTTCCCTGCTTGTGAAGTCCATTCCCGTGAATGTTTGAGGTGCTGTCTTTCCAAGAAGGTTAAACGCTAAGCAGGCACTGTAGCAGGCAGCTGCAGTGTTTATCCAAGTCCTGGAGTTACTCGCCTCGCCCATCCAGCTGAAAGGCACTTGGGCCAGAAGGGCTGATTTGGCACTTGTCGACCTTTGCTGATGGGAAACTCGCACAGACAGGTTAGAGGGCGCTGAGGAGGGCCTCTGAGGCTTACACCACTTACATCGCTACATTGTGAGTACCTACTCCCTTGTTATGTGGACTCCTGGGAGAGGAAACCCCTCACCCTCCACACCCCATACTTCTCACACCTGGACACACAGATTCCATTTCTGCAGAAATGTTGGAAAAGCAGAAGGAAAGGAAAACCGGTGTTGAAATTTACAAGAAAATCCAGTTCCAAGGGAGTCCTGAAGCCAGTATTTATTCTTTTCAATTTATCTACACTTTTATTTTGTTAACACTTTTAAACTCATATTTTTATATAATTGTATAGTTACCAACAAAACTGAGAAAATAATACAAAGAATTCCTGTATACCTTTTGCCCAGATTTCCTATATGTTAGTTTCTTAGATAACTCAAGGATAATGATGAAAATCAAGAAATTAGCAGTGACATGATACCAGTCTAATCTATAGACCTTATACTGATTTCATCAATGGTTCCACGAATGTCCCTTTTCTAGTCCACAATCTGAACCAGGTTCACACTGGATTTAGTTGTCAGGTCTTCTTGGTCTCCTTTAATTTGGAATAGTCTGACCTACACCTTTGAAAAATTCATTTCTAGAGAAGGAGAACTTATCTGTTCAAGAAATGTTTGGTGTCTCCTCACCCTGTGCCATGTCCTGCTAAGAACGAGGAGGCACAACACGGGAGATGATACACACTGTCCTTGTCATGGAGAGCTCTTGGTCTAGTGTTGTGTGAACACAGATGAGAAAGCTAGCAATCTCCATGCAGGATGGCAGTGACAATAAGAGGGAGCTAAAGGAGGATACACACTGGGAGAGCCAGCACCTTATCCAAGTTGGGAAGGGGAAGGAAGGGGTTCCTTGAAGAGGTGGTATTGAAGTTGAGGGTTCAGTCATGAGTAGGGATTATTCAGGCAGGGAGAAGGACATTGTTGGGAAGAGATAATGCAGGCAGTGGCCCTGTCGTTGGTGAGAGCTCAGTGACAAGAGAGATTTGTTATGGTCACTGAACTGAAATGCATTCTAGAATCTGAACAAGAGATGAGAGGTGGGGAGAGGTGTGACTGGGGTTAGAGAAGCAGGGAGTGGCCAGATTGGGGGAGGGTTTTGAAGTCACAATAAGGGCTTATTGTTGACCATAGAGCAATGGAGAGACATTGAAAGATTTTGTAATAGGAGTGTGTTAATATAATCAAATTCTCGTTTTAAAAAGTCCACTCTGGCTTAGGT
>NW_004444285.1:387231-388034 GCF_000243295.1 Trichechus manatus latirostris | reverse complement strand
ACACCAGCACCAGACTGGAAAGCAGAGTTCAGCCCCGGAGCAATCATCAGCTCCAGGGTTAAGTCCGGTTGGCCGGATCTGGTGGGAGGCTCATCTCTGATGCTGTCTCTTTGTCCCTGATTCAGGGCTGGCCACGCTCTTGATAGACTCTGAGTCTGGATAGTATTGGGTAGCAGCTGGTCCAGAATGGTTGTGCTCCAGCTCCTGCCCCAGCTCTGGGGGTTTTATTGTTTATAGAGGCTGTCTCTTCCCCTCTGACCCAAGTCACCCTGTTTGCAGACTTGTTCTGTCTGACTGGCTGGGCTGGAAGTGCTGAAGTAGAAGAGGTCTCACCGGGAATCTCCCCTTCTTCCAGCCCTTGCAGAGACGGAAGTCTGCCTCCCAGGAAGTCTGTCAGCCACTGGGCAGCACAGCTGGAGGGGATGTCCAGGCAGCTGGGGGAAGTTTAACTCTGCAAGATCCTCCAGGGTGAGGCAGTGAGAACAGGGCAGAGAGAACAGGGTGTAGAATATGAAGACTCAGGTGGAAATCCCTTGCCCTGCTTCAGTTATTCATCTGGCAATGAGGGATAATGAAGCTCACCACCCAGGACTGTATCTGAGAAATTTGCTGCAGTGAGGTAGCTTTAATTGACATCAAGGGTTCCTGGGTGGTGCAAATGTTTGAGCGCTTGGCTCCTAATCAAAAGGTTAATGGTTTGAATCCACCCAGAAGTGCCTCAGAAGAAAGGCCTGGCTATCTACCTCCAGAAAATTAGCCTTTGAAAACCTTATGGATCACAGCTGTACTCTGAAACACATGGG
>NW_004444285.1:385257-386778 GCF_000243295.1 Trichechus manatus latirostris | reverse complement strand
CTTCTTCTAACCCCCTCTATCATGTGGCCTTGGCAGCTCTGGGAAATATTTTCCCTATTGCGCAAACCGACAGCTGCTGATTTTGGCTAGAGTTTGTCTTGCTCAGTTCTTGGGAGGGAAGGAGATGCTCAGCTGTCCTCAAGACTCCCAGTGGAAATCCAAATCGAAGACACAGGCCAGATGGGCCTGGAGGACAGAAACCCCGAAGGGCATCTTGAGTTCTTTGGGTTCCAGCCTCAGCAGAAAGCTGCCACACAAAAGGGCTGGCTGGGCTGGTTTCTCAGGGCTGTGCCCATCTGGCCTTTGTGATATTAGATGTAGCCGAGTGGCACATTCCTATGAGGCAACAATGAGAGAGGCACTGGGAAATTTCCTGGATCAAAATGTTTCCCCCATCATCACGTTACCAATTCCACCATAGTGATTCTGGCTGTAGATTTTTCACTTCTGAGTTCTGAATCTGAGCCTACAACGACAGCAGTTAACGGTTGTGTTATTATTTTCTGTGTGCCAGGCACTAGCATATCAGTCTGCAAGGTCACACTCAATCCTCATATTATTCCTGAGATATTGATGCTGTACCCATTTTACTGGTTTAGAAAGTTGAGGCTCAGAGAGATCAAATAATTTACCCAATGTCAGAGAGTTAGTAATTGGCATTACTGGTTAGTCCTCCACCGAAAATAATAATAATAATAAAAAAAAGCCAAACCTGTTGCTGTCGAGTGGATTTTGACTCATAGCGACCCTATAGGACAGAGTAGAGCTGCCCCGTAGGGTTTCCAAGGAGCGGCTGGTGGATTCGAAATGCTGACCTTTCGGTTAGCAGCCGAGCTCTTAACCACTGCGCCACCAGGGCTGTGATAGACTGTGTCCCTGGGAAGATGGATGCCATAGGGTAGGACCACTCAGGTAGAGAGAAGACAGGAACTTGTTTTTTTTTTTTTATTTTAATTCATTCAATACATATAAATATAAGTGGAAGCATAAACATACGTATACATGCATGTATATATGTACAGCCAACCTTGCCCAGGAGAAACATCTATCCAACTCTCCCCTCAGTCAGGAAGACACATGCACAACTATGATACCTCCAGCACTGCAGGGAACTCACCATCGTCACAGAGGTGTGTCGTGTCAACTTAGGAACTAGACTTTAGAGCATCAGGAAATTCATTAGGATGAGCACAGTTAATAGTATCATAGAAATGACAGAGAATATTTTTATATATAAATTTCAACAAAAAAACTAGAAATAAGGAGAAACAATAAGATCAATAAAATAAAAATGACAGGTTAAATAGCAGAATTAATGTAGCTGAAAATTGAATTTGTAAGCTGGAAGATAGCAACAAAGAAGTTTCCAAAATGTGTTCCCAAAGACAAAAATCTCAACAAACCTATAACAAGGGAGGCTGAATCGGTAATCAAAGACCTCCCAGCAAACACAAGTCTAGGACTGGATGGTGTCACAGGTGTATTCTCCCAAACATGAATTAGACTAAATAAATAAACAAA
>NW_004444285.1:382486-383952 GCF_000243295.1 Trichechus manatus latirostris | reverse complement strand
TATATGCTGGCCAGAAGATGAGGGCATGGCCGATAGATAACATAGCTGATCCTGGAAGAGGCTGATTGGGGCTGGGCGCCACTAGGAAACAGGTGTTTGCTCTCGTAGGGCCCTGGAAAGCTGCAGGCAGAGGATGGACCAGGGATCACAGAAGGTGAGGGATAGGCGGGCGGGAGGGAGGCTGGAAATACAAGGCTTAGTGCAAAGTATGAATGAGGAGCAGCTGGACGCACAGGTTTCTCTTCTCACTGCCACCACCCGTGTGGGCAGTCACACAGGCCCCGAGCTCTGAAGGAGCCTGTACTTGGAGTAATGCTCTGCCCCTGCTGTCTTGCAATTCTTAATAATTTTGTCTGGAACCCAGGAAGCTGGAGGTAGAGTGTTGGTAGAATGTGCACAGGTCAAGAAGTGAAATAGAACAGTTCAGCTAGTTCTGTGCAGCGTTTCCCCTGTTCTAGTAAGAACAACATACATATGTATGTACAAGCTATGAAGTATGAATTGTGCAATTTCAGTGATTCCTCATCTGAGTTAAATTTGCATTTAAAACTGGCATTGCACAACTTCAGGAGGCATGGTAAAATTTGTGCTAATAATTTAAAAATTTTTATGTGTATGTACATATATATATATTTTTTCTTGCCAAGAACGTTAAATAGCACATGAAAAATACCACGACAAGTTGAGAGAGAGATCATGAAAGAAAGGAAGGTAAAGCTTTCTAGTTTAGAATCTTTAATGGAGCTTTCTTTTCCTGCGTTTTAAACAAGAGACCCCACATTTTCATTTTGCATTGGATCTTGCAGCTTATGTAGCCACTTCTATCACCCACACAAGACACTTGGGATGTCTTTTTCTGAGGATGTTGAAGGAAAGACACTCTGTATTTGGGAGCATCAAGCCATGAGAAATTGGGTGGAAAAGGAGAATTAAGTGAGCCGCTAATAACTGAGTAGAGACACCTTTATAGCCCTATTGCCAAGGCCTGAGGTTGTAGATTCTTTCCCTGAAGCAAAAGAACCGCTGAGAGAAAAAAAATCGACAAAGCCTGACATTTGAAGATCATTAGTCTGGCTGTTGGTGGGCCAGCCCAGCCACCTGCAGCAAAACTCACCCAGCAGCATCTCAGGAGAAAGACCTGGCAATCTGCTTCCATAAAGATCATAGCCAAGAAAACTCTGTAATGGAGACAGTTCTACTCTGTCCCGGGGGATCTCTATGGACCTGAATTGATTTGAGGGCAACTAACAATGAAAACAATCATTGTCGTTTATATTTTTCTGATTAGTTTGGAAGTTGAGTTTTTTACATATTCTTTGCCCATTTATATTTATTCTTTTTATGAACTGACTATTCATATTATTTGCCTAATTTTTATTGATATATTTGTCTTTTTGTAGCCGTTGATTTCTAGGATTTGCATGTTTGCTGGTTACGATTTCTCCTGTTATACATTGAAAACATTT
>NW_004444285.1:379203-380889 GCF_000243295.1 Trichechus manatus latirostris | reverse complement strand
CTTTGTTTTTTGTAAATAGATATTTTGGGTTTCACTTATTCTGACAATCTCTGCCTTTTAATTCAAGTATGTGTCAATTTGAATTTACTGTAATTGTTAATATGATTGTGTTTAAATCAACCATTTTGATGTTTGCTTTCTACTAATCCCATCTGTTCTCATCTGATTTTTGTCCCTTGGAATTCCTTTCCTGCCTTCTTTTGGGTGAATTAAGTTGTTCTTTTATGTAATTCAGTTCATCTCCTCCCTCAACATTTTACCTATACCTCTTTATGCTTCTTTTCTTTCTTTCTGTCTTTCTTACTTTTTTTCATTCTGTGATTTCTCTAGTAATTAAAATATACATCTTTAATTACCACATTCTAGTTTCATTAATAACACACTGTTATTGAGTCAATTCTGACTCATAGAGACCCTATACGACAGGTTAGAACTGCCCCATAGGGTTTCCTAGGCTCTAATCTTTATGGGAGCAGATCACCAGGTCTTTTCTCCTGGATAGTGGCTGGTGAGTTAGAACCACTGACCTTTTGTTTAGTCACCAAGTGCTTAACCACTGAGGCAACACAGCTCCTTAATACTGCTTCAAAAACTATGGAAGAAATTTATAACGGCTTAATTCTATTTACCCCCACCTTTTGTGCTTTTGTTATTTTATATTTTTCTACATATTCTATAAACCCCACGATGCACAATACATTCTTCTTAAATTTACCCATGTGTGTTGTCTTGGTCAATGGAATATTAGCAGACATCACACAAGCAGAATTTGAAGTGGGCTTGAAATTGCTCCCTGGTACTCTACCCTGCCGTATGCTCAGACTTACACTGATGTCTGAGAAGGTTGAGGGACCCAAAGAGCAGAGCCGAGTTGCCCCAGACAAGGCTCCCCTTAGTCAGCTGACCCCAAACCAAATACAGAAATGTGAGTGACCACAGCTGAAATGGGCAGAGCTGGCCAGCTGTGCCAGCCTAGGTCAGCTGACTCCCACAGACTTGCCAGAATTAAGTGTTTATTCTTGCATACATTGGTGTTGGTAACATAGCAACAACTGATACAGCCTGTCATTCCCATCTGAAGAGCTGGCACCAAAATCCACCACTGGCTAAGGTCTGACTTTGCGAGTCCCCACAAGTACATCTAACTGCTCCTCTCAGCACCAGCCAAGTCCCGTCAGTTCTACCCTCAACCTTTACCCCAAAGCCATAACCTCTTGGCCAGTGCCACCACACTTGTCTAGGTCACAGTCATCTCCTCTGGGTACTTGACTCCTTACTGGCATCCTGTTTTCTCTCCCTGATCACTGCCATCTATTCCCCAAGAGTAGAATGATCTTCATCTTAGACACAAACCACGAACATGTTAACATACTTAGCAGGCTTTAGAATAATATTCCTTACAGTGGCCGAAAGAGTCTGCATCCCCTGACCATCACCTTCTCTCCATCATCCTCTCAGTGAGCCCTCACTTATGATGGTCCAGCCACATTGCCCCTTTCAGTCCCTTCTATTTACCAGGCTCCTTTTCTAGCTCTTTTCTGTCCAAGGTACATGGTGCTTCCTCTGCCTGGAATGATCTCACTGAAGGGTTGGCTCCTGGTATTTCTATTTATTTTCTTCATAACACTTCTCACAATGTACAATTACTTTATTATCATTGATTTATCAAAGTTTTCTTATGTCTCT
>NW_004444285.1:366922-378612 GCF_000243295.1 Trichechus manatus latirostris | reverse complement strand
GGTTAGGACCCAAGGGCTTACCACTGAGCCACCAGGTCTCCTTCCCCCACCCCCCACACAAGTACAATTGGAACTTTTGAAACCCAGCTCAATTTTGAGGCTGCTAGTCCTCCATTCTGTTGTCATACATAACCAATCACTAGAAAAGGACATCATGTTTGGATTGACACAATAGTCACAACAATGGACCCAAACATAGCAATGATCATGAAGGTGGTGCAGGGCAACAACTGGTTTTCTTATACATAAGGTCACCGTGAGTCGGAGCCGACTTGACAGCACCTATCAACAACAACAAAGTTCTCCATTGCATTCCCAGACCTTTTCTTTATCTCTCGTTTCAGCCCTGAGAATAAATCTTATGCTCTTCCTTCAGGTTCTTGAAGAGAAAGGAACCAGCTGCAGGAATGACAGGAACCAGACTTCAAGGGTTTCTTCCAGGAGCAGAAGGAAGTAAAGGCCTTTCCTGCAGTTTCTTGAGCCAAGGAATTAAAGGAAGGACATGGGTCAGAGACTGCAGCAGTGTAAGTAGGAATGAATTCCAGGGCTCTGTCTAGGACTAGCTGAGACTTGTTTCCATTCAAATGGAAGAATCCCCTTTTCCATTCAGTGGAGGTTCCTAACTCTCTAAGAAGCTATTGTCCTAAGTAACCATTTAAATCCTCAGGACCTCTGAGTTTGAAGGTGTCATGTGGCATCAGCATACTATTTTTTTTTTTTTTCCTGGCCACCATCAATGTGGCATTAAAGAGCATGAAAGCAAGAAACCACTGCAGAGGTCACAACATGCCTTCCATGTTGTAAAATCTAAGGGTACAATCCTGTCACCTCACAGGGGAACGTATCATAGTTCTCTAGAATGAGGTAATGCATGCATTGGGATGGCGCCCAACATCAGCTACACAATGTTAAAAAGAGAAATGCTGTGTCCTGCACCGAAGCAAAACTACGAGAGAACTACCGCTCTGCCTGGCCAACTTTAGGCCTTACGTGCCTCTGCTGGGCACTTTACCAAGAGGCTGCCCTTGCAGAAGATGAGCCCAGCTCTATGTCTGGACAGCCAGAGGGAAGGGGACCTCAGGCTTCTCCGAAAGTGGCATCAGGGGTCAGGAGCTGGACAAAGCCTCCCTCCACCCTCTGGCTTCTCAGAGCAGTTTCTTTCATGTCATTCAGTATTCTTGTCTTCATATTCTAGGACTTCATTATTTTTTGACTGTTCTGTTACCTTCTGGGAAGTGTCACACATATTACTCATTCCTCCCAGAAAGACTCCACGTGGGATTTCTTATTGTATCCTGACTGTGCTTAGATAAAGCTTAGCTCCTAAGAAGCGTGCACCAATACTTGTGAACATGAACAAACAAGAGACTTGGCACTCCACACATCTGCATCCAGCTCCATCTCTGACTGACCGACCGCTACTCAGAGAGGTTACCTACACTCCCTTTGTGAGGAGAGGTGAAGTGTGTATCCAGCTCTTCTGGGGTCCACAAATATACACGTTCAGTGGATAGATTCCACCACCTGTCTGTCAGTTCATTGCACTGTGGTGGCTTGCATGTCACTGTGGTGCTGGAAGCTATGTCACTGATATTTCAAATACCAGTAGGGTCACCCCTGGTGGACAGGTTTCAGCAGAGCTTCCAGACTAAGACAGACTAGGAAGAAAGACCTGGTGATCTACTTCCAAAAATTAGCCAATTAAAACCCTATGGATCACAACGAAATTTTGTCTAATATAGTGGTGGAAAATGAGCCCCCTAGGTTGTAAGGCACTCAAAGTACACAGTGGCTGCCACAATGGACTTGAGCATACCAATGATCATGAAGATAGTAGAGGACCAGGCAATGTTTCATTCTGTTGTACATGGGATCACCATGGGCTGGAGCCGACTCAACATCAACTAACAACAAGTGGACAGAGTAAAGCCTGAGTCTGGGTTTAAAAATACAATAAAGAACACTTCAAAGACTCATCCTGAGGAAGTGGACTATAAAGCAACTCAGTTTTCCACAAAATTATATTACTGAGTTTACACGAACAACCTGGAGAGTTAAAAAGTTAAAGAAAAAGAAACAAATATTCACTCTATAAAGTCATAGAAACAAGCTTTTGTTAACCTTGTTTGTTTTGCACAGACTTCTTTTAAGCCAGTCCAATGGGTTACATTCATTTGTTTTTAATTTAAAATGTCATTATTCATTTATGGGGTAACTGTTGTCCCCTACTGAATAACACCATCACTCATCTGTTAGTTTGCCAAACTGTGGTGGCTTGCATGTTGCTGTGATGCTGGAAGCTATGCCACTGGTATTCCAAGTACCAACAGGGCAACCCTTGGTGAACATGTTTTAGCAGAGCTTCTAGACTAAGACAGACTAGGAAGAAGGACTGGAGGTCTACTTCTGAAAAAATTGGCCGGTGAAAACCATATGAACAGCAGTGGAACACTGTCTGATATGTAATTCCTGAAGATGAACCCCTGGGGTTGGAAGGCACTCAAAATATGACTGGGAAAGAGCTGCCTTCTCAAAGTAGAGTCTGTCTTAATGACATGGATGGAGTAAAGTTTTCAGGACCTTCATTTGTTGCTGTGGAATGACTCAAAGTGAAAAGAAGCAGCTGCAAACATCTATCACGGTACCGAAAAGAATTTGTTGATATTCAACCATTTCAGAGGTAGCATATAATCAAGAACTGATGGTACTGAAGGAAGAAGTCCAAGCTGCACTGAAGACACTGGTGAAAAACAAGGTTCCAGGAGTTGACAAAATACCAGTTGAGATGATTCAACAATGGATACAACACTGAATGTGCTCACTCATCTATGCCAAGACATCTGGAAGATAGCGACCTGGTCAAACCACTGGAAGAGATCCATATTTGTGCCCATTCCAAAGAAAGGAGATCCAACAGAATGCAGAAATTATCAAACAATATCATTAATATCACACACAAGTAAAATTTTGCCGAAGATAATTCAAAAACAGTTGCAGCTGTTCATCTACAGGGAACTGCCAGAAATTCAAGCCAGATTCAGAAGAGAATGTGGAACGAGGGATATCATTGCTGTTGTCAGATGATCTTGGCTGAATGCAGAGAATACCAGAAAGGTGTTTACATGTGTTTTATTGACTCTGCAAAGGCATTCGACTGTGTGGATCACAACAAATTATGGATAACATTCGGAAGAATGGAAATTCCAGAACACTTAATTGTGCTTACAAGGAACCTGTACATAGACCAAGAGGCAGTCTTTCGAACAGAACAAGGGGATACTGTGTGATTTCAAATCAGGAAAGGTGTGTGTCAGGGTTGTATCCTTGATCATACTTACTCAGTTTATATGCTGAGCAAATAATCTGAGAAGCTGGACTATATGGGAAAGAATGCAGCATCAGGATTGGAGGAAGACTCTTAACAATCTTTGACATGCAGATGACACAACTTTGCTTGCCGAAAGTGAAGAGGACTTGAAGCACTTACTGATGAAGATCAAAGACTACAGTCTTCAGAATACACCTAAACATAAAGAAGACAAAATTCTCACAACTTGACCAATAAGCAACATCGTGATAAATGAGGAAAATATTGAAGTTGTCAGGAATTTCTTTTCACTTGGACCTATAATCAACACCCATGGAAGCAGCAGTCAAGAATTCAAACGATGTATTGCACTGGGAAAATCTGCTACATAAAACCTCTTCTCTTTGAAGTGCTGAAAAACCAAAGATGCCACTTTGAGGACTAAGGTGTGCCTGACCTAAGCCACGGTATTTTTAATCACCTGACATGCGTGCGAAAGCTGAACAATGAATAAGGAAGACCAGAGAAGAATTGATTCCTCTGAATTATGGTTTTGGCAAAGGATATTGAATATACTGTGGACTACCAAAAAAACAAACAAATCTGTCTTGGAAGAAGCACAGCCAAAATGCTCCTTAGAAGCGAGGATAGCAAGACTTTGTCTCATGTTCTTTGGACATGTTATCAGGAAGGAGAAATACATCATGCTTGGTAGAGTATCAGTGAAAACGAGGAAGACCCTCAATGAGATGGATTGACACAGTGGCTGCAGCGATGGGGTGAAGCATAGCAACAATTGTGAGGATGGCCCAAAACTGGGCAGAGTTTTGTCTGATTGCACATAGGGTTGCTATCAGTCATTGGAACCTACTTGAAGACATCTAAAAACAACACACAACAACTGAATAATAATGACATTTGTCTTTCAATCTGTCAAGTTTAGCTAAGAAATTCATGTGTCTCTTTTCTATACCATGAATAGAAATGTAGAAAAAGCAAATTTAATGGACATTGTCTTAGGCTGAGTTCTCTAGAAAA
The DNA here is from genome assembly GCF_000243295.1 of Trichechus manatus latirostris. Taxonomy (NCBI): domain Eukaryota; kingdom Metazoa; phylum Chordata; class Mammalia; order Sirenia; family Trichechidae; genus Trichechus; species Trichechus manatus. The sequence continues at coordinate 374,267 of NW_004444285.1, read as the reverse complement.
GCAAAACCAGTAAAGTATATAAATGTATATGTAGAGAGATTTATATCAAGGAAATGGCTCATGGGGTTGCAGAGGCTGGAACGTCCCAAGTCTGTGGGTCAGGCTGGAGGCTTCTCCTGATTTACGTAGCCACAGGGCTGGCAAACCCAAGACTGGCTGGTCAGACAGCAGGGCTCTTCCTCACAGGCTGGGAAGACCGAAGAATCCTAAGATCAGCAGGCAAGATGGTAGGTAAGCTGCTAACTCAAGTCCCAAGAACCAGAGGTTAGACGAACAGGATCCAGAGTGAGCAAAAGCCAGAAAGTCCACCTATATTGGATGCAGGGCACACCCCTGAGGAAACTCCCTTTTAACTGATTGGCTGCTCACAGCAGATCCCATCATGGAGGTGATCACATTATGTCAAACCTCATCAAAGAAGTGATCACATCATACGACTGCCAAACTACATGATAACTGCCAAACCACTGAGAATCATGGCCCAGCCAAGTTAACACACAACCTTAATGATCATGGATATTATTAAATAATTTCACACATTTGCAAAATCTTGGATAAATAGGTAGGATTAGAGTGAGCATTAAGTACGAGTACGTGATATCCAGTGTTCTCCACTGGGTTCAACTCCGAAGATGCGTTTGCAGTGATTTCTGCTAACTCACTTGCTTTCTGTGACTGTTTAAATACCCATTCCCAAAGCTTCCAGCTCCCAGAGAAGGACTGCATCTTTATAAATTTTCTCTAATTGTTTTTCGAACAGTTTTTCAGTTGCTGTTTTTTCTTTTCAGGTTCAATTGCTTTTATTTCTTCTTTAGAGTCTTAATTTCTTTAGCCTATCCTACGGTCTCCAGATGGTAACTGAGAGACAGTATTTCATGCTGTGCTCTGTGGGAGACAGGAGTAGATGCCAAATATTGGTTCTTGTCACTTCTTGCTTCCTGCCCTTTAGCTTTCTTAGCATCATCTTTCCTTCGATTTGAAGGGCTGCTTTTGATAATGGCCGATCATTTCCTGCTTGTGATTGCATATTCTGAGATGGTTTCTCATGCAGCTTGTAACTGGCAATTTATTTCTTAGAGCTGGGAGTCTATAAGCTTTTGCAAATTTGGATTCCACCCTGAGTTCTTCACTTGGAGCTTCTTGTAAGTTATTGCTTTGGCTGGAAAATTTGCATCCAAAAGTGACTGCCAAGAAATCTGCTGTATTTCTGCATTTGCTGGCACAGTGCACTCGTACAGGATAGAGGCAGCATCATGCCAATGCCTGTACCCATTATTAACACGTAACCGTGGCACACATGTGGGAGTTAAACCATGCTCCCCATATGGACATCAAGGAAAATACGTAGAATCAGAGGCTGGTTTGGGAATTCTGCCATTTATAACATACCACTCTTGCGTGTGTCCCCTCTGATTTCCAAATCCAGCAAGTACCAACGTATGTCCCTGAGGGCTAGGAAGGCTCCCATAGAGCGCCAGTTCCATAGTCAGACACGGAATCACAATTCAAATGGAATCAGCAGTTTGGCAGGCATAGAACCATAAGTGGCACAAAACGCAGTAGAACTAAAATTCCAAATTGCTTCATAAATGGGACGATGTTTTGGTAATTGGACAGACTGTAGCAGTTTCTCAGCTTGTTGCAATGTAGTGCAGTGTTTGTTCCCCTAGCAGGAAGTCTGTTTTGTCGTTGCCTGTACTAGCTATTACAACAGAGCGGTAGCTTTTTCATTACATAACGCTGCAAGCTTATCAGCCGTAAAGGAACAGTTGTTGGCTAGAGCAGCATGTGATCCACCAGTACTGATGTACTAACAAACGAAGGTGTACCCTTACTTCCAGGAACATAGATAGCCTCCTTGTGTGGCTGGAGTCCAGGGGTAACATACATAATTAATTTTTTGCAAGTGCAATTTATTTACAGTTTTATTTAAATTGTTTTCAAAGAAGTGAATTTCACGTTAATACTTCTGGCACAGATAGTTCCATCACCTCACCAGGATGGACACCACTTTGGCATTGTTTTTTGAATGAGACTTCCAGCATGTCCCATTTTCCACATGATGGAGTTGCAGGTTGGGGCTCCTAGTGGCACCAGGTGTAGGGGTAGAGTCAGGTGCTCTGCTCCAGTACCTGATTCGTGTGTGTGTGTGTGAACTCAAGACAAACTGCCTTTGAGAAGTCCCTTTTTAGGGACATTGATATTTATTGATTTTCTCTGTTGTCCCAGCAAACAATGTCCCACCTCACTAGAAGTATGTTGTTGTTACGTGCCGTTAAGTTGATTTTGAATTATAACAACCCTGTGTGACAGATTTGAACTGCCCTGTAGGGTTTCCTAGACTATAATCTTTACAGAAGCAGATCACCATGTCTTTTTCCCTTGGAACTGCTGGGTGGGTTTTGAACTGCCAACCTTTTGAAGCCAAGTGCTTCACCATTGCGCCACCGGGGCTCCTTACTAAAGGTGTAGACTTTGCTGTTTTCCCCAGATTCCCTTGAAAACATTGTGCTTTCTGTAAAATACTGACTTGCATTCCCCATGCGGAGTCCTTCTGCTCCTCAGACGGGTTCACGTACTGACTGTGGAGCCTTGGATACATCACCACCTCTGACTCTGTACCCTAATCTGCCAGGAGCAACATGGACAGCCCCATCTTGTCCTGCAAAAATGTTTACATTCACTTTAAATGCCCTCTAATGTCATAAATTATTCTACTGTGGCTGGGCCTGGATTCTTACTAACTTGGAAGAGGTCACTATAGGGGCCCTTGTCCCACAGCTGGAAAGTAACAGAAAATGCATAATTCTCAAGGAGTGGCTCCTCTGCTCCTCTGATTTCTCCTAGGCCATAGTGATTGAGCGGCAGGATTGGAGCCCCATCTGGTGCTCGCTGTCACTGCCTTAGTGATGGATGGCTGCAGAAAGACTCATTTGGTCATCAGTAGGGTCCAAACGAACCAGAAAGGGAACAAGAAAGCATAGTGTGGTCCAGTGAGCAGAACCCCCCACAGGCTCACACTGCCTCTGCTCTTACCTACTGGGGACACGTGTCACCATGATTTACATTGTAGGCCCCCTTCTCACCACTGAGCCTCCAGCAGGTGCTGCCATCCCTCTTCCCACCCTCCAGCCTGGTCCTCCCCCTGTGCTCCTCGTCTCAGGAGCTGCACTACCACCCATCACTTCCTCAACACAAACTCCTAGCGATCTGGCTTGGTTCCTTCCTTTCAATCCTTCACCACAAAGAATCCAGCATCAGATTTAAATAAATGTCACACTCCTACACACATCTCCATGCTCATTGCCAGCCCCTGGTAAGTCACTGCTTTCTCTCCTCTTCTCTATGAAGGCCTCCAGGTGGCTCTCTCCCCTTATTCTCCTCCAGTCATTCATCACACGACTGTGGCATGATCTTTCAAACATGAGCCAGAGCCTATCTCTGCCCTGAAATACCTACAACAGGTGTGCACACCTGCCTCTCTCTGGATTTCCAGCATCAGGGCAAGCACCTTTTGCTCCCTCTGTCTGAGTACACCAAGGCATCCTCCGTCTGAGCTTTGCACTGTCCCTAGGCTTGAAATGCTCATCCAGGCTCTTTATATCTTAATCCTGGCTCTTTATATTCTTATCCTTCAGAGTGTAGCAGAAATGCCTTCCTTTCCAAGGTAGCCTCTCCCAGTTAATACCTACCCCTTTGCCCTCTTCCTTCCCTATTGGTCATCATCTTATTTAGTTATGTGGTCACTTTTTCTTGTCTGTCCTCACTGCTGATCCTCTACCCCTAGCTCAGAGCCTGGCACATAGTAGGTGCTCAATATATAGCTGTTAAATGAATACATTTTTGTCCCTCCCTAGTCCCCAAGGCCCAATATGCTAAGTAAATAGTTACTGAATGGAAAATAGACAGAAAATGACTAGATAAATGCATTGTTCTGCTGTTCTTCATCCTGCAGCAAATGTCCTCCAATCATGGCATAGCAGCCCCTGGCACCAGCACACCTTCTCTCTGTCTTCCTGGTCTTTGTTCTTGCAATAGCTTTGTTTATAGACAGGATTTCCTTGGATCACTTCTAGGACAAGAATGAATCTCATATAGGCAGAGCTTGTGATTGTGGAATCCTGAAATATCTTCCAGTTTGACTTTGTCACAGGGAAGAGGGTGCTGTGGATGGGGCCCCTGCATAAGAGAGAAAGCTTTGCTGCTGATGATCTTTTTTATGGTTTGGACTGAAATAAAAGTGAATCTCTGATCCTCCATCATCCCTGATGAGGTCTCCTACCCCGTACATTTTCCCCTGGAGAATGTACACAGACAAATGCCATAGTTCTTTCCCTATCACATGGTTGGGACCTCAGGGAACCTCAGGGAGAGGGTGGGAGTCAGTGGCAGGGTAGCCACAGCCAGCTTGGGTAGATGGATGAGAGGTTGTAAATGGGAAGGATCGTGCCGGGAAGGCACAGAATTTAGACAACTCTGTGACTCAGTGGGCTTCTGGTCAGGTCAGGGCCATCTGGAAGGCAAGGCCAAGGTTCAGGGATAGGAAGCAGGTTAAAACAGGTCAAAAGGTCGACCAGGGATGCACAAGTAGCAATGCAAATGGTTCAAAGTTGAAGCACAACGGCCGCCACAATGGTGGCCACCAGGACCTGCCTATGGACCTGCCTTTTGTCTTTCCTTGGTCCCCAAATTAATAATCTTGCACCAGGCTGCTGTGTCCACTGAGTGAAGCAAGGCTCCTCCATGTGACCCCTCCCTCAACTGCCCACCATCCCAGGTGCCTGGCCCTGAAGGAAACCCCTTCGCAGCCAAGGTTCAGAGTTCTGCTTTGTGTCCTGAAGTTGTTTCACACATGCATGTGTTTAACTCCTTTGGTGTAACTCACTGCTGGTGAAAACTTGGCATGCTGACCTTCTCCATTAGAGCAACTAATTTATTTTAGGTTTGAAGCCATCTGAAAAATACAAGACATTGTTAAAGTTTTTTTTTTTTAATCTGAAAGAGTAGACGGGAAAATCCCTTTCGCTCGGCTCTTTATAACCCTTCCCAGGCACTAAAAGCACAACCGCGGTAGCTTTTCCTGAACCGCAAACTGCCAAGTGCAGTGTTTCATACTTTGTGCATCTCCTTGCTCTAAAGTGGGTTTCTGATTGTTTGGGTTTCTGATCTGATAACTTTATTTACAAATTAAGCTTTACTGGAATTTAGTGCTTGTTTGAACTCTTCTTTCTGGCCAAACACTTCCTCTCGGGGGCTGCTTCCCCTGCTCGGTGAGGCTGGACCCGCAATGGTCACCTGTCTGTCTATGGGGTCTATGGCTTGGCTCCCACGCTGCACTCATGGTCCCAGCAGCACAGAAATCCCTACAGCAGCATCATGGGAAGGCCAGAAGATGACAGGCTTGGCTAACTCGGCCAGGCACTCAGTTAAGCCCTTTGCGTAGGTTACTCATTTAATTATCACAACAATCCTAGGAGGTTATTACCCCACTTTGCAGATGAGGGAACTGCAGCACAGAAATGTCAACTAACCTGAAGGCCACCCAGTTAAGAAGGGGTTGAGTCAGGATTTGAACCCAGCTAGTCCAACTCTGGTGTCCCTGGGTGACTCAAATGGTTAATGTGCTCGGCTGCTAACTGAAAGGCTGGAGGTTCAAGTTCACCCAGAAGTGCCTTGAAAGAAAAGCCTGGTGGTCTACTTCTGAAAAATTAGCCATTAAAAACACTATGGAGCACAGTTCTAATATGACACACATGGGGTCGCCATGAGCTGAAGTTAGTTACTGGATGGCAACTGGTTGGTTACTTTCTGGCACCTGACTGCCCCTCTCCCTCCGTCTCCTGCCACTTTGCAGAGATCTGGCCCTGAGCAGGTGTTCCATTGTAATAGCTGAATGAACAGCCTACCTACAGCCTCTGCTCTGTCTGCTACTAGAGTCCTTAGGAGTCTCTGATTACATCACACTCTTTCAGGGGTCTGTGTCTTTGAACAAGTTCTCCTGTCTCCCCTTCTTGCTTTAAGAAGGTACACTTTCCAGTTCAAGATGGTAAATTGGGCTCATGTGTTTACCTCTTCTCCTTACTAAAAAAAAAAAAAAAAAAAGGAAACTTCAAAGGGGTGGGGAGTCTACAAATGGGGCCATAAATTGTCCAGAAACATAAAGGGAGACTTGGATGATATGCAACCAACAGCTCTGGAACCAGCCACTTACATGATTCAGCATGGGACAGAAGGGAAGGCTCACAGAGTTGAAGGAATGGGCTTCCCTGGAGGGCCTGGAAACATCCTCAGCTTAGAGCAGCAGGGCTGGGAGCACTGAGATGCTAGCAGGAAGCAGCGCCAGAGGGGAGGACTTTGGGAACTGCACTATCTCCCCCCGAGCTTCCTCTTGTTCAACCTACAGGCCAGGGGAGAGGGAAGATGTACCCGCAGGCTCTGAGCATGAGTTGGGGCAGGACACAGGGAACCTCAGCTGACTCTGGAAGCACTAACCCCAAGGACTGGGCCCTGCAGTGACCCCATAATTCTCTTGGCAGTTGAGGCAGGATGAGCTAAGCGTTTTTGTGTGTTGTTCACAGTTTATTTGTTCCACTTAATTTTCTGTGCTGAGTCGTTTTTATGTATTTTCTGTTCATCTTTTTCATTGTTGTAGGTGGCTAGGTGATGTGGATGGAGCCACCAAACCTCAGGCCCCTGATGTAGGTAGGTGAAGACCCTGCTTAATGGGCAGAGCAGTGTCAAATGTCATGAACCTGCCACTTCACAGCTGAAACAGTTGAAGTTAGACTTCAGGTATAAACTCTGTTGTGCTGTGGTAATGAGGGCCTATGCTGTTGAAATGGGCCCACACAAGTCTATGCAGGGGGAAAGCCACTCAAAGTCCATGGATCCCTTAAGCCTGTGCCTAGGCAAAGGAGCTGTGCCTACCCTAAGTTCCTGGCTTAGGGGAGCTGAGAGATTATTATTTTCCCTGTTTGTTAATTTGTTCACTCTTCAAGGCCAGGAGACTGGCTCAGGGCACATGACAGGTCCTACTTCCAGCCCAGGGGACTTGGCAATTGCTGAAGCCGTCTGGGACCCAGTGCAGAACAGGGAGCAGGGAGATAAATGGAAGACAGGTTTTTCCCTAAGGCGGGTGTTTTTGATCCGTGCGATAGGCTGGACACAAGTACTTACATTTTGCTGATCCGGTGCTGCTTCTTACTGGTTCTGGATGGCCGAGTAGACTCTCTTCCTCTGGGTCTCTCCTGGTGTGGAAAATTCCTCCTGAGCACCACTGCTTGCCTGCCTCACCACTCACCTCTGAGCTGATCCAGGATGAAGGGCTCAGGCTCTCTCCAGGTCA
>NW_004444285.1:363280-365211 GCF_000243295.1 Trichechus manatus latirostris | reverse complement strand
GTGTGGAAAATTCCTCCTGAGCACCACTGCTTGCCTGCCTCACCACTCACCTCTGAGCTGATCCAGGATGAAGGGCTCAGGCTCTCTCCAGGTCAGGTCTGGCAACTTCTCACTGCTTACAAACCGTCTCTCCCTCCCCCTGCCACTTAGTCCAGTTCCTCAGCTTTGCCTTTGATGTTCAGGGCTCCTAGATGGTCATATATAATTGATTCACTTGTTTTTTTGGGTCTTTGTTGTAAGAGGGAACACCAGAAGCAGCTGGCTACTCCGTCGTCTTGGCCTCACCCCCCTAAGTCTGTATCTATGAACAAGAGGTGATTAAAATCTAGTATTCAGTAAAGAAAGTGGGTTACAAAAATTATATGCATATGTCATATGTATAGGAGGTCAGTGCAAATGGTTAAGCATTTGACTGCTAACTGAAAGGTTGGCAGTTTGAACCCACCCAGAGGCACCTCAGAAGAATTACCTGGTGATCTGCCTCTGAAAGGTTACAGCCTTAAAAACTCCATGGAGCAGTTCTACTGTGACACACATGGGATCGCCATGAGTCAGAATAGACTTGATGGTAATGGGGTTCATATGTGTATGTGTATACAAATATACACATGCACGTGCACACACACACACACACACACACACACACACACACTTGGAAGGATAATGACCACCAAACTAATACAAGTATTTTTTCTCTCTCTTACAGATGCTGTCTTTTTGCTGTTCCCATGTGATGGTCTGGTTCCTTATTACCAAGATGATCAGCTGGTTCTAATTTCCCTGGTGGTCCTGAGGACCTGGCCATGGCAGGGACATGGTCCTGGCCTGCCCCCTCTGACCCTGGGCTCAGAGTAGTGACTCCACTTCCCAGCCAGCACAGTTCATACACCACTTCCCTTCCAGGGTAGGGCCAGTTCTACTTCTGCAGACCATGGTCTCCTGATGGAGTCAACAGATTCTTTGTGGGAGGTTTATGATACATTGAACAAGATTGGAAAGATAAGCCTTTATTTAGTGTATTGACTGTGTGAGTGGAGGTCTCTGCATGGTTTCTCACTCCTTGGGGACCTGAAGAGAGATGCTTGGCTTTTCTTTTAAGGTTAACTTTAGACTGCATAAATCCCAGATTGTACTGGTATGGGATGGCAGGAAAGCAGCTGTGCCTACCAGTTCTGGGCCACAGGGATGTCTCTGGGAACTCAGCCCAAGGTGTCAGGAATGCCCCAGCAGACTGGGAGCCAGCTAACTTTTTCTGACAGGGTTGTGACTCCAGCCTGTCTTTGAAGTCCTTGGAAAGTACAGCATGCATGCCTCTGACATGGCCCCAGCCATGGGTAAATAAAACACACCATTTCTCAGGGACAAGTCTCCATGTGAGTGTCAGTGCTGCTCAGGTGGTCCTGACAGGACAGTGTACTCTCAATCCATACAGCACCCCTCCCCCGCGTGCCTGCAGGACAGCTACAGGCATCACTTCCCAGAGCCCGAGGGAGGCAGGGCACCACTGTCAGGGGCCACAGGGGACCAAAGAGCTCCCCTGGGTCTATGTGGCTATAAAGAAGTGAACATCTCCATGAATTCTCACCATCCTAAGATAATTACCAGTAATATTTTAAGACCATTCTTTCATATGTGTGTCTGTGCATGAGTCTGTGTGTGTGTGCAAACATATACCCTATGATTTTATATGAACGGTCAGAGTTTATCTTCGCAGGCACTTCGACATGTCTTTATTCTATTCTAATTTTAAAGAAGAGCAAATTGAAGCTAAAAGAGTTTAAGTGACTTGTCCAAGGCCATAAACCTGCTAACTGCTAGAGCTGGGGTTTAAAAACAAGTACAGTTGTTCAATGCTAGAAAAGGACATCATGGTTGGCAAAGTACAGTGTCAGTGAAAATGAGGGAAACTCTCAATGGGATAAATTGACACA
>NW_004444285.1:358279-362242 GCF_000243295.1 Trichechus manatus latirostris | reverse complement strand
TACTCTCATATGATTATTTTAATACCACTGATGACTTTGTATATTCTAATTTTTTTTGTGTTTAATTTTTTATTAAACTTACTAGGCATTTATTATTTTCTTCCTTCTTGTTTAAAAAAAACCAAAAAATGGATTTTTTTTGCATAAATAATGGATATACTCATCTGTATAGCCTCATGGTAAAATGTCAGATATTTTAGATTAGCTAAAGTCTTCCTTGGAGCCCTGGATGGTGCAAATAGTTAAGTGAAAGGTTGATCATTTGAGACCACCCAGAGGTGCCTTGAAAGAAAGGTCTGGCAATCTACTTCTGAAAAATAAGGAACTGAAAACCCTACAGAGCACAGTTCTACTCTGACACGTCTGGGTTCTCCATGAATTGGAAACAACTCCCAGGCAATTGTTTTTTTACTGGTTAAAGTCTTCATCAACTATTAGCCCCAATTCCAGCTTCCTCCATAGAGAAAACTGTTGATAGAGTTTTGTGTGTATCTTGCCAGGCCTTTTCATTTATCTACAGAATATTATTTTGTGGTTGAGTCAATTATTTTTAGTTTGCCTTTTAAAACTATAAAAATATCCAAAGCCAAATATTGGCCTTGATAAAGTTTTAATTATATATCAAAGATCTTGGTATGAAGTCATCTCCTTTTCATTGAATTATAAGCAATACTCTATTCTAAATGTAATTTCCTCTTTGATTTAGATGATAGTTTAGAGACTATTTTTTAAAACTTCCAATGGGTATTTTAATTATCTTTTGGTTGTGTTTGATTTTGTTGAATAACTATTACAACCATGACTTGTACAACCTCTACTTCTGGGAGTTTGTTGAGATTTTCTGTGTGGTCAACCGCATGATTAGTTTTTGTAAATGTTTCTTGATTAAGAAGGGAAAACATACTCTGTAGGTATGTAGCAGACACCTTTCTATATATTCATGAATCAATCTCACTGATTGTATTATTAAAATCTTCTATACCTAATCTGTCAAATTCTGAAACAAAATGCATTAAAACCTTCTGCTATGATTGGGCTGTTTATCAAGGTTTTAAAAGTATTTACAGAATGCTTTATTTACTCCTAGATTGTTTAGTAAAACAGCTTTCTGATTATTGCATATTTTTTGTTGTACTTTAGATGAAGGTTTACAGAACAAACTAGCTTCTCATTAAACAATTAGTACACATATTGTTTTGTGACATTGATTGCCAACCCCATGACATGTCAACACTCTCCCCTTCTCGATGTTGGGTTCCCTATTACAAGCTTTCCTGTCTCCTCTTGCCTTCTCCTTCTTGCCCCTAGGCTGATGTGCCCATTTAGTCTCATTTTGTTTATGGGCCTGTCTAATCTTTGGTTGAAGAGTGACCCTTAGGAGTGACTTCATTGCTGAGTTAAAAGGGTGTCCGGGGGCCATACTCTAGGGGTTTCTCCAGTCTCTGTCAGGCCAGTAAGTCTGGTCTTTTTCTGTGAGTTAGAGTTTTGTTCTACATTTTTCTCCAGCTCTGTCTTGGACCCTCTATTGTGATCCCTGTCAGATGACTATTGCATATTTTTATGGAGCATATATTTTTATTATTGGTATTATTATCATTAAGAGTCTCAATTGAAGTTTTTGCCCTTCAGTTCCACTTTTCCAATTTTAATATTGACCAAAATTTCTCCCCCATGCATCTGTCCGTTTGTCATACTGTGGGGGCTTGCATGTTGCTGTGCTGCTGGAGCTCTACCACCTATATTCAAATACCAGCAGGGTCATCTATGATGGACAGGTTTCAGCTGAGCTTCCAGACTAAGATAGACTAGGAAGAAGGCCCCGACAGTCTGCTTCTGAAAAGAATTAGCCAGTGAAAACCTTATGGATAGCAAAACAACATTGTCTGATATAGTGCCAGAAGATGAGCCCCTCAGGTTGGAAGGCACTCAAAATATGACTGAGGAAGAGCTGCTTCCTCAAAGTAGAGTCAACCTTAATGACGTGGATGAAGTCAAGCTTTCAGGACCTTCATATGCTGTTGTGGCATGACTCAAAATGAGAAGAAACAGCTGCAAACATCCATTAATTATCAGAAGGTGAAATGTACAAAATGTAAATCTAGGAAAACTGTAAATCATAAAAAATGAAATGGAATGCATAAACATGAATACCCTAGATATCAGTAAGCTGAAATGAACTGATATTGGCCATTTTGAATAGGACAATCATATGCTCTACTATACTGGGAATGACAACTTGAAGAGGAATGGAGTTACATTCATTGTCAAAAAGACCATTTCAAGATCTATCCTGAAGCACAATGCTGTCAGTGATAGGATAATATCCATATGCCTACAAGGAAGATCAGTTAATACGACTATTATTCAAATTTACGCACCAAACACTAAGGCCAAAGATGAAGAAATGGAAGATTTTTACCAACTTCTGCAGTCTGAAATTGATCAAACATGCAATCAAGGCGCATTGATAATTACTGGTGATTGGAATGGGAAAGTTGGAAACAAAGAAGAAGGTCAGTATTTGGAAAATATGACCTTGGTGATAGAAATGACACTGGAAATCACATGATGGAGTTTCACATGACCAACGACTTACTCATTGCAAATACCTTTTTTCAACAACATAAATGTCAACTATACATGTGGACTTCACCAGATGGAATACACAGGAATCAAATTGACTACATCTGTGGAAAGAGATGATGGAGAAGCTCAATATCATCAGTCAGAGCAAGGCCAAGGGCTGACTTCAAAACAGACCATCAATTGCTTGTATGCAAGTTCAAGTTAAAGCTGAAGAAAATTTAAAAAGTCCGCACAAGTACAACCTGGAGCATATTCCACCTGAATTTAGAGATCATCTGAAGAATAGAGTTGACACATTGAACACCAGTGACTGAAAAACACATCTGTTGTGGAATGATATCAAGGACATCATACATGAAGAAAGCAAGAGGTCATTAAAAAGACAAGAAAGAAAACATCAAAATGGATGTCCAAAGAGACTCTGAAACTTGCTCTTGAATGTCCAGTAACTAAAAAAAACAGAGGAAATGATGAAGTAAAAGAGCTGAACAGAAGATTTCAAGGTGCAGCTTGAGAAGGCAAAGTAAAACATTATAATAACATGTCCAAAGACCTGGAGTTAAAAAACCAAAAGGGAATAACATGTTCAGCAATTCTAAAGCTGAAAGAACTGAAGAAAAAATTCAAACCTCGAGTTGCAGTATTGAAGGTTTCTATGGGGGAAATATTAAAAGACACAGAAAGCAGCAAAAGAAGATGGAAGGAACACACAGAGTTGCTATACCAAAAACAAATGGTCGACGTTCAACCATTTCAGGGGGAAGCATACAATCAGAAACCAATGGTACTGAAGAAAGAGGTCCAAGCTGCACTGAAGGCATTGGTGAAAAACAAGGCCCCAGGAATTGACGGAATACCAATTGAGATGTTTCAACAAACAGATTCAGTGCTGGAAGTGCTCACTTGTCTAAGCCAAGAAATTTGGAAGACAGCCACCTGACCAACCAACTGGAAGAGATCCATATTTATTCCTAATCCAAAGAAAGATGATCCGACCTAATGCAGAAATTATCGAACAATATCATTAATATCACACACAAGTAAAATTTTTCTGAAGATCATTCAAAAGTGGCTGCAGTAGTACGTTGATAGGGAACTGTCAGAAATTCAAGCCGGATTCAGAAGAAGACATGAAATGAGAGAGATCACTGCTGATGTCAGATGGATCCTAGCTGAAGGCAGAGAATTCCAGAGAGACAATTACCTACGTTTTATTGACTACGCAAAAGTATTCGACTCTCTGGATCATAACAAATTATGGATAACATTGTGAAGGATGGAAGTTCCAGAGCACTTAATCATGCTCATGAGGAACCTGTACATAGACCAAGAGGCAGTCGTTTGGACAGAACAAGGTGATACTGTGTGGCTTAAAGT
>NW_004444285.1:346336-356455 GCF_000243295.1 Trichechus manatus latirostris | reverse complement strand
TGACGTCCTGAATTTGGACTTTTAACCTACTTTAACTGTGAGAAAATAAACTTCTCTTCGTTAAAACCATCCACTTGTGGTGTTTCTGTTATAGCAGCACTAGATGACTAAGACAATGATCAAGTTGAGGATGTTGCCTTCTATTCCCGTTTGGCTGAATGTTTTAATCATGAATAAGGGTTGGATTTTTTCAAATGATTTTACTGCATTAATAAATATGATCTTGTGATTTTTCTCCACTAACCTGTTAACATGGTCAAAAAGAAACTAAACTCATTGTGGTTGAGTCAGTTCCAACTCATAGCAACCCTATAGGACTGAGTAGAATTGCCCCATAAGGTTTCCAAGGAGCAGCTGGTGGATTTGAACTGCTGAACTTTTGGTTAGCAGCCGTAGCTTTTTTTTTTTCACGGTGTATAATTATTTTTTTATATATTGTCAAATTTTATTTGTTCACATTTTGTGAAATATTTTTGCATCTACATTTATAATGGATATTGGTCTGTACTTTTTATTTTTTTAACTGTCTATGTCTGGTCTTGGTATCAGGGTGATACTAGATTCATAGAATGAATTTGGAAGAGTTCCCTCTTCTCTTTTCAGGAAGAGACTGTGTAGAGTTGGTGTTAATTCTTTAAACCTTTGGTAGAATTCTCTAGTGAAGATATTTGGGCCCAGAGATTTTTTCGTTATTGTTGTTGAGAGTTTTTAAAAAGTGTGGGGCCACAGATTTTTCTGTGGTGTTTGCCTAAGTAGAACAGTTACTGCCTAAAATTTCCCTGTCTTTCAAGGCTTCTCCTTTCCTAGTTTATTGACAACAGAGAGCAGACGTTTCCTGCCTGAGCCTGTTGGTGTGTCTGCGTTGCCAGTTTATTCAGTATCCAGTAGGGAATCTATGAGGCCAAAAGGAAACCCGGAAGATAACCACTGTGTAGTTTTTTGGGATCCAAGGCCTCTAGCTGGTCTGCCTTCCTTTATCCACTTTTTACAATCTTTTTATGTTTGTTTTATAACGTTCAGGTGTGTAGATGTACTCATCTGTACTCTAGGAATGTGGAAAAGGATATGTACTCCATATCTCTGGAAGTGGAAGTCCTCTGTCATTTTGTCTTGATGCGTTTCTTCTAAATAGTTTACTGCTCAATTTTGCTTTTACCGTATCTGAATATCTTCTCTGAATAAGGAAATTCAGCTCACTCACATTTATTTCAAAGGCTGATAAGGAGCAATTGTTTTCATTTTGCTTACTACCTTTGTGTTTTGTAGTGATTTTTTTCTTTAGTTTGCTGATTTGATGTGTTAAATTTTTATTTCTCTTTACTTTGCACGACCTCTTTACTAGAATGTTCTAGTATGCATTTCCATTGCACTTGTAGTGGCTTCTTAAGTCGTCTGCAGCTACTAAGTCCAGAATGGATCCTTGTCAGTATTTGAGATCCTGGGCATTTTTCATCTAGAATCACAGAAGCTGTGGCACACTGCCTAATCTGTTCTTTGGAGTAGGTTGTTTGTCCACATACCCATGACTCTCTGAAAGGACACTCAAAAGCCAAGCTGTAGATGAATGAAGCATAGGTGGACTATGTTTGCTCAAAGGATATAAGAATGCAGCTACCTTCTCTGGGTGTGGTGAGAATCCCTGCACGTTCAGGCAGTGGCAGTGCTAAAACATTACACTATCATCTGATTCTGTTCCATATTAAATGAATCCACTGTTCACAGCCCAGATGGAGCCTGGAAGGTCCATGTAGGGTAAGGAAAATAATTCCAAAGAAGGCCTCCTAGCCTCAAGCTGGTTCTTCTTAAAAGGCGACTGTAGTGCATGACCTAGAATCTTAAGTGTCCATCTAGTGGCGACAGACCTTCCTTATTCATCATAATGGTTGTGGTAGATGGAGATGGAGTAGCTAGGCCTGGAGTTGCCTGGGCTGATAGGACATTGGGTTAATTGTCTCCACCTGGTCCTTGTCTGTCATTACTGTTGTCTTCCAAAGGCCTCTTACATTTCAGCCACAGTTGGTAAAGAAAAGCAAAGAGTTGTGGCATTTATTTTCCTTAAGCAGCACCACCTCCTGAAAGACTGTACCTTCCAAGTCCAAATATTCACTTAAATTAGGGCAGAAAATAGGGGTTTGAATATTAATCTTCTGGGTGTACCCCATCTAATTGAACTCTTGCTATGTTTTCCTATGTCTCAATTTTCTCTTCTAGAATTCATTATCAGTAATCCTGGGTTAACTAAGTTATCACATGAAAATGTATTCCAACACCTAAAGGGACTCATGAGTCTGTCATGCTTGTCAAACATAGTGAGCACTTTCCTGTTGTATGCTAATACACAAAAAAGTGTTACCAAAGTGTGCCTTAAGTGCAATGTATTTGCTTAATCTCCATGGAGTCCATCTTTAAGATATAAATATCTCATCATACATGTAAAGTTCAGTCCCTGAATAATCTTAGAATCAGTATCAGGGCCCAAAGGGACTTGAGAAAGGGCAGCCCTCTTATTTCACAGATGGAAGACCACAGGCTTGTAATGTGAGTGTGGATGTGCCTGGTCAAAGACCACCAAAAGCCCAGCCCAGAGCTCCTTCATACCAGGAAAGCACTTGCCTTTTGGTGCTGCCTGGTGATCCCAGAACTGTGAGGGAGGACACTCATATGGGGGGGATGTGAAAGAGATAGTTTGACTCTAAGAAACATCTCTCTTTTCCCTCTGCCTCATCCTTCCCCTCTGAACTCGGTCTTAGTCTGTACTTTGTCTCTGAGCAGAATTTTATTCTTTCACCATTTTATGGGTTCCTGAAATTCTGTGATTCAGCACATCTTGGTTGAATATTTGTTCATTTATTCTCCACCCTCCCTTCCTTCCACAAATACTTTTCAGCCCCTGTGATACTGCCAAGGGCTAAGAATGCAGCAGTGAACAAAAGAGACACAACTCCTTTCCACATGAAGACTTGCATTCTCGTGTTGGAAGACATAAAGTAATAAATACAGAAAAGGTAAAGTATATCAGATGGTGATAAGTGTTACAGGAGAAAAGTAAGTCAGGGAAGGGAGATAAGGAGGGCTGAGGGGGTTGGGAGGATGGTTTAAATTTTTATTAGGTTGCTCAGAGAAGTCCTCAGTGAGAAGATGTCCTTTGGGCAAAAAGCTGAAGGAGGTGGGGATAAAGTCCTTAGGGATATCTGGGCAAAGAATATCCCTAGCAGAAGACATAACACATGTCAATCCCCTGAGCTGGAGCATTCCTACCATGCTGGAGGTTTCACAACAAGACAGATGCGGAGGAGCAAAGTGAGCAAAGAGTGAAGGAGTAGGAAATGAGTGTGAGTGGCAATGGAATGTGATTTTGGGGGCTGAGTGGCAAAGGCAGGCAAATCGTGTAGACCTTATAAGAAATTGTAAGGACTTTGACTTTACTCTGCATCTAATTGGGAGCCATTGAAAGCTTTTGAGTGAGGAGTGATGTGACCCAGATTTTGTGTTAACAAGATCACTCTGTCTGCTGTGTGGAGTGAAGAATATAGGGGCCAATAGCAGGACACCACTTAGCAGACTACTGCAGAAATCCAGGAGGGCAATGACGGGGTCTTGGGCCAGGGTGGAGATGACAAGAAGGGGTCAGATATTGGAGGTATTTTGAAAATAGAGATGGTAGGCTGTGTTGATGGATTATACGTGGAGTGTGAAATAGAGGAGAAAGAGATAACTCTGAGGGGTTTTAGCTGAGCAGTAGAAAATTGGATTGGAAACTGGTGAAATTCTCAGTGCAACTGGCCACAGGTAGGTTTTATTTTTTAACCTGGATTTCTGGCTTTTCACGGACAATGGAAGACCAGGCAACAATGGGTCAAATTCCCACATAACACCACTCTGTTAGAGTTGGGTAGATGGTACCTCTTTTGGAATGGGGCAAGTGCCCTCTGATTTGCCACAGTCCTCTCTACACCTTATTGTACACCTACCTGCTTCAGGGAGCCCTGGTGGAGTAGTAGTTAAGACTCAGCTGCCAACCAAATGGTTAACAATACAAATCCACCAGCTGCTCCTTGGAAACCCTATGGGACAATTTTGCTCCATCCTATAGGGTCGCTATGAGTCGGAAGTGACTCAGTAGCACCTAACAACAACAACAACAACCTGCTTCACACATTATATTGCCTGTGTCTGGTCCTTGCAGTCATTTAGTTTTGTAGATTTTCTGCTCCAAACAGTATTCTTGACACCATATGCTCTTATAAATACACTTATTGTTAAGAACTCTGCCTCTCACTGTATTTCTAGGGTTACACCAGCAGGGCTGAGAGTGGGTGATGAAAAGAGTCGGAAAACCATATGCCCGAGGCTCTGCCCATTCCCCTCTGCAGAAGCTCCTGTCCTCCTCCATTTGCTCATCTACAGTTCTGGAAAACTCAGGATAGGAAATATACAGTGTGGGCCCTTTCCTTTTTCTTCTACTCCCTAGGCCGTTGCCAAAACTTTTCCCACATATGTCCATGGAAGACCCCAAACTGCGGCACACTAAAGGTTGACATCTACACCTGGATGATGTGGCCCACTGTGTTACACAGCTGGAATCAATGTCGTCAATGCTTTCATTCAGTCTTGACATGGCCTTATTGAAAGTCTCTGTTCTAGTATTGAAGAAGATCCTGTGACCTGGAGGACAGTCCTGGTGACAGAGACCATGGTATCTGTACATTTCTTGTACATGTCCATGAGGCCCATCCCAGGAGGATCCTTGGTCCTTCATTAAGATAGTCCTTGTTAATCTTTCTCATCCAGCCCTCCACCTATGCCAAGGATGAATCATGGGATGAACAAAACACAGGTGCAAGCTGAGCTCCTGCCATTTGACCTTCTAGTTGTACACAATACAGTTCAACGTACTTGTACTGAAAATACTGTCTGCCTCTTTTGAGCAGTGTAAAAATAGCAAACCCT
Source organism: Trichechus manatus latirostris (assembly GCF_000243295.1). NCBI lineage: Eukaryota > Metazoa > Chordata > Mammalia > Sirenia > Trichechidae > Trichechus > Trichechus manatus. The sequence continues at coordinate 351,505 of NW_004444285.1, read as the reverse complement.
TACAAAAGCCAGCATATTATAGTTACATGCATCTTTCAGATAAATATCTCAGTAAATGAACATTTTGTATACTATTCAACAGAGCTCTAGTCCCATAGGATGTTTCTGAAAAAGTTCTTTGGCCAAGTGACTTTGGAAAATGTTTCAAATTATATCTGCTTCTTGGAGATGTAGGGAAGACATTAGTGTATTAAGAGCTCAAATAAGCCCTGTGGTAAAGGAGTCTGCTTAGTCTGACTTAATCAAGCTTGTCCCTAAATTATTTGACTATGGGGCAGTTTTATCACTGAACTCTTTCAGGACACTTTTTGAAAACACCATCTTATATATTCACAACAACCCTGGAGAAAAACCTAAGGTGAAAAAAATACAAAGCCTACTTGAGGTGAAGGGCTGTCTTCCAGGAGTCACAATATATGTGAAAATGTGGAAAACAGTGGACACTTTCCAACCCCAAGCCTGGTGCTTGTGCTAGGATACCATACTCTCAGTTCAGTCTAAGACTTTTCTTTCCTCTTACCATACACATTCTCATCAGTAATAATGGCTTGGCTCAGCAGATTCTCAGGGGTCAGGGCGGTATTTTGAAAAGTCCTTCAACCCTCATCTAACAATTGGTATAAGTATATTTACAGCTGTAGCTGCCTCATAGACACTCTAAGGTTATTTTTTGTTATACGTATTATATGGAGTGTAAGTATTGGTTTCACTATAGTCAATAACTTTTGTTGTTGTTATGTGCTGTCCAGTGCATTCTGACTCATAGCGACTCATTTGTACAACAGAACAAAACACTGCCTGGTCTTGCACCACCCTCACAATTGTTGCTAATGTTTGAGCCCATTGTTACAGCCACTGTGTCAATCCATTTCGTTGAGGGTACTCCTCCATTTTTCACTGACCCTCCACCTTTCCAAGCGCAATGTCCTTCTCCAGGGACTGGTCCTTCCTGGTAACATGTCCAAAGTACGTGAGATGAAGCTCCACCATCTTTGCTTCTAAAGAGCATTCTGGCTGTACTTCTTTCAAGACAGATTTGTTCACTATTCTGGCAGTCCATGGTATATTCGATATTCTTCACCAACACCATAATTCAAAGGTAGTAATTCTTATTTGGTCCTTATTATTCGTTGTCCAGCTTTTGTGTGTATATGAGGCGATTGAAAATATCATGGCTTGCTTCAGACTCACCTTAGTCCTTCCTCAAGGTGACATCTTTGCTTTTCAACACTTTAAAGAGGTCTTTTGCAGTAAATTTGCCTAATCAATAACTTTTACTTTTCTTTTATTCGGAGAGTGACTTGTGCTCATTAAAAAGAGCTTGGAGGAAAATTGAAAAAGAATGAAGAAAAAAATTGCCTGAACATAGAAATAATCCAAGTAACATTTTCGTGTCACGTGTGAACACACACACATATATGCATGCTATTGGGATAATGCACTGTCTACAGTTATAGCAATAGTCATGAAGATGGCAAACGAGCGGACAATGTTTCGTTCTGTTATATATAAGGTCGCCATGAGTTGGAGCTGACTCAGTGCCAGCTAACAACAAAAACAACCACAGTTAATTTATCTTGATCTCCTTATTTTGTTTAACATTGCATATTGTGAAGATTTTCCCATCTCATTAAACACTCTCTGAGAACATATTTTGAATGGCTACCTGACACTCCCTCAATGAGTGTGCAATATTTCACTTAACCATTTGTGGCCAAGACAATGCCATAGATTCACCCTACCATTTCCTCTCCCTGGGAACTCAGGAAGTCTTTCTTTCCAAATCTCCATCCAACAGGCTGAGCTCTAGACAGTGGATGTGGGTAGAAGTGATGAAGGCTGCTTCTGTGCTGGCACGGCCTTCTGGGATTATCTTTCCTTTATCAGGGAGTGTGGGTGGCGGGAACCATGAGTTTGAAGCAGCCTGAATCCCAGAATCACTGCATGGGGGAAAGCTGCTTGAAGGGTGCCTGACCTATGTCAGATTTGAGTGAGAAATAAACCTTTGTTCTGACAAGCTGCTGAAATGTCAATATTTGTTTCTTACTGCTTACTTGTCATTGTCATTGTTGTTAGCTTCCCTTGACTCATGGTGACCCCATGCACAACAGAACAAAACACTGCCTGGTCCTGTGCCATCCCCATGATGGGTTGTGGACTGGACTATGGTTATCCATTGGCTGGTTTTCAGATGTAGCTCACCAGGCCTTTCTTCCTAGTCTGACTTAGTCTCGAAGCTCCACTGAAGCCTGTTCAGCATCATAGCAACACACAAGCCTCCACTGTGCCCAAGGTGCATTGGTGGGGAATCAGATCTGGGTTTCCCACAAGGAAGGTAAGAATTCTACCATTGAATCACCAGTGCATAGCTTAGACCCATTGTCGTAGAGTCAATTCCAACTCATAGTGACCCTATAGTAAAGAGTAGAGCTGTCCCATAATTTCCAAGGCCATAATCTTTACAGAATCAGACTGCCACATCTTTCTCCCATGGAGTGGCTGGGGGATTCGAACCACTGATCTCTCAGTTAGCTGTGCTGCCATAGCTTAATATATTCTAATGCATCACCACACTTAGTGAACATTTGAATTTGTTTTCTATTTCTCATTTGTAAAAATAAAGCTTTAGTGAAAGTACCAATACGTATATCTTTGTTTCTGTCTCTGACTACTACCTTTGAATATATTCTGCTTTTTGGAAAATGTGTACCTCCCTGAATGAGAGTAGTCATCAGAGCTTGGCCTCATCAAAACTGTTTATTAATTTTAAAAAAAGATTTGATGGTGTTATACATTGAAAACAACTTCTCACTGTTGTTTGAATTTGCATGTTTTTTGATTTCTAGTGAAGTTGAAATAATCTTCTCCTGTGGCCGCTACAAGAAAGAAGGTAGGTGCTGTTAGGTGGCCGAAGGTGCTAGGCATGAGGGTTTTCTCACTCCCTGGCTTCCAGGCATCTTCCATCCCCATGAGGTTGGGACTCTGAGCCCAGCTCATGACGAAACGTGCCCTTTTGATCTTACAGTTGATCACCTTGTCAGTAGTCTATGTGCGCACTGCTACAACTAGACAAAAATGAAGATACTCATCTTCCCATCTTAAGATCTACCAATTTTCTATAAAAGAAAGAGCAGGCATTCTGGTTGTCCAGGGGGAAGTCCCTAACAACTGAGGAAAGTTTTAATGGACCACACCGATGATTCAAGTACATGCACACCAGATGCCCTTGGGTAGGTTCTGGCTCATGGCGACCCCATGCATGTCAGAGTAGAGCTGTGCTCCATAGGATTTTTAATGACTGATTTTTCAGAAGTAGATCACCAGGACTTTCTTCTGAGGTGTCTCTGGGTGGATTTGAACCTCCAACCTTTTGGTTAATAGCCAAGCACAATAACTATTTGTGCCACCAAGGGACTCTGAAGATACAAGAAACCGGTGGTTTATCGGGCACGACAGACAAATGCATATGTCCCAGCAGACCCCATGATGTGCTGCAAAAGAGCTAGCCCAGGGAATGCAGGAGTACAGAGAACAGGGGACCGATTCTGCCTAGGGGCTGGGACATTTAAACTGCATCTTGAAGGTGACATTCAAGGTGACATCTTAGCCATCTTTGGTCCCAGATCCTGGGTTGGGCCTCCTCTTCCACTAAAAGCCCACAGCAGACCCTCTGATAGAATGGGACACAAGCCAGGTCTTTGTGTGATGAAAGGTGATCAAATCTGACAAATTGTAAATCTACAGCTGCTGTGTTGTCAGCATGTATATTTTTATAGAAAGGAGCAAATAACTGCCTAGCTGGCCAGATAATCATCTCTGCTTTTCCTTACTTGTGCAGAGCTGTGATAGAATGCCCTCGGCGGGGACCTGGTTTGAATCACCTCTGATTAACACAGAAGCTTGTATAGGAGAAGGTTTCTGTAAACTCTGGCAGGTCCTGAGCCATTCACATCTCAGATCTCTCCCCAGGATGTGAAATGTCTAAGGCAGAGCCAAGACAGCAAGCCCATGGGGAGAAAATCCACAGCCCCAGGAGTTACTTTAGTACCTCTGACTCATTTCTCAAATAAGTTTTTTGATTTTTTTTTTGTTTACAATTCTTTTCAGTCTTGAAAAATTGTAGGCCAGAGCCCTCTGAGCGCAGAGAATGCTTCAACTGGCCTTTTATTTAGTACAAAAGAATGGCTTTTAAGAGCCATTTGGAGAAGACAGAGAGTCTTAGGAATGTCCCAGAATAATTAAGAAGCTAAAATCAAGCTTAGAAGAAAAGGCAAGAGGGTTTGCGGGGCTTATCTTGGGACAGTGGACAAAACTTCCTGTCTTTAAGAAACTAGTTGTTATGGAGGAGAGTGCACATTTTGCCTTCCCTCTGCCCCAAGATTTCTTCTGCTTAAGGAGTGGAGTTCAACCTGAGGCAGAGCTGCAGGGTTGGGAAACCCTGGGACATGCTTCCGACAGGATGTAAGGTCTGGATCTTGCAGGTCTTTAAAACTAGGACCAATATCCATCCCTTGCCTGTTTAGAGGCGTAAGAGTAGGCTGATATCTGACTTCTGGGAATGGGGCTCCGAGCAGCACAGGAGATGCTGAGGACCAAAGGGAAGACCCTGTGATATTTTACTTTCAGAAGCTCTGACTTAGAGCCTCAACCTCTGGCTGCAAGGGACCTGAGTGAATATCAATTGAAACAGGCTCATGGAGCCTGGATTAGCTAAGAATGTCACTGTGAATTTGTGCTCTCCATTCCTTCTCAAGATCAGGCAGCATCAAGTGTATCTCCGCTGAGGAGCATCCAACTCTTGTCTTTTCTCATTTCCCCTTGGAAAATGCTGCCATTTGCTAAGAGCTCATCTTTGGCTTAGACTTCCCAGACCTGGCAACCTCTGCTTCTCTTCTAATTAGAGTTCTGGAGTTCTGATGAGGAATCACGGTTCTTCTTTTTTTTTTTTTTTGGTAAGAGAATTCCAACATTGTATTGCATATATAAACCCTTTATACTAAATACTGACATGGGTAATCTAAGATCAGTTAACTTTTAGAGGTCAAATTGTCCATACGAAAATTTCCAGACATTAGTGGTCTATTTGGCTTTTATACAGAGATAGTTTGCTTTCATTTCAAGTCTTACCAGCCTACATTAATCCGTGTATCTGTCTATATACATTTTTTT
>NW_004444285.1:343468-345122 GCF_000243295.1 Trichechus manatus latirostris | reverse complement strand
TTGCTGAAGTGGTATGACTCAGAATGAGAAGAAATAGCTATAAACATCAATTAATAATCAGAATATGGAATGTATGAAGAATGAATCTAGGAAAAATTGAAGTTGTCAAAAATGAATGAACCACGTAAAGATCCATATCCTAGGCACTAGTGAGCTGAAATGGCGTGGTGCTGGCCATTTTGAATAAGACAATCATATGGTCTACAATACCAGGAATGATAACTTGCAGAGGAATGGCACCACATTCACTGCCAAAAAGAACATTTCAAGATGTATACTGAAGTACAATGCTGTCAGTGATAAGATAATATCCTTACGCCTACACAGAAGACCAGTTGATATGACTATTATTATTCAAATGTATGCACCAATTATTAATGCCAAAGATGAAGAAATTGAAGATTTTTACCAACTTCTGCAGTTTGAAATTGATAAAACATGCAATCAAGATGCATTGATAATTACTGGTGATTGGAATGCAAAAGTTGGAAGTGAAGAAGAAGTCTTGGTAATTGGAAAGTATGGCCCTGGTGATAAGAAACAATGCCTGAAAGCACATGATAGAATTTTGCAAGACTAATGACTTCTTCACTGCAAATACCTTTTTTCACCAACATAAGCACTGACCAGACATGTGGACCTCACTTGATGAAAAACACAGGAATCAAATTGACAACATCTGTGGAAAGAGATGGTGGAAAAGCTCAGTATCATCAATCAGAACAAGGCCAGGGGCCACCTGAATTTAGAGACGATCTCAAGCATAGATTTGACACATTAAACACTAATAATGACTGAAGACCAAATGAGTTGTGGAATGACATCAAGGACATCGTATACAAATAAAGCAAAAGGTCAATAAAAAGACAAGAAAAGAAGAAAAGACCAAAATGGATTCTGAAGAGACTCTGAAACTTGCCCTTGAATGTCAAGTAGCTAAAGCAAAAGGAAGAAATGATGAAGTAAAAGAACTGAACAAAAGATTTCAAAGGGTGGCTCAAGAAGACAAAATATTATAATGATATGTGCAAAGACCTAGAGATAGAGAACCAAAAGTAACGAACACACTCGGCATTTCTCAAGCTGAAAGAACTGAAGAAAAAATTCAAGCTTCAAGTTGCAATATTGAAGGATTCTAGGGGGAAAAACTAACTGATGCAGGAAGCATAAAAAGAAGACGGAAGAAAGACACAGAGTCACTGCACCAAAAAGAATTGGTTGATGTTCAACCATTTCAGAAGGTAGCATATGATCAAGAACCAATGGTACTGAAGGAAGAAGTCCAAGCTGCACTGAGAACATCGGCAAAAAACAAAAACAAAACAATACAAAAAGACCAGACTCGTTGCAGTCTAGTTGATTCTGACCATGGTGACTCTATAGGACAGAGTAGAACTACCCCATAGAGTTTCCAAGGAGCTTCTGATGGATTCGAACTGCTGACCTTTTGGTTAGCAGTTGTATCACTTAACCACTACACCACCAGGGTTTCCAGGCAAAAAACAAGGCTCCAGGAATTGACAGAGTACCAACTGAGATGTTTCAACAAACGGATGCAGCACTGGAGGTGCTCACTTGTCTATGTCAAGAAAATTGAAAGACAGCTACCTGGCCAACCAACTGGAAGAGATCCATATTTGTGCCCTTTCCAAAG
>NW_004444285.1:339704-341443 GCF_000243295.1 Trichechus manatus latirostris | reverse complement strand
ATGTAATATATATACATTTTAAATCCTTGATTTCACTTCTTACTTACTTAGATTTTCCACATTGCTATATAGTTTTTTATCCATATTAATAATCTGTTTAATAATCAATCCCTCATCCCTGCAATTATTATTATTATTATTTTTTGATAAGGGAAAATTTTAGTTTATACACGAAATATATGTTTCACTTTAGATTATTATTTCATTTCAGATTATTATTACTTAACCCCCTTCCCCTATATAGATATTGTTGTTAGTTGCCATTCAGTCAGCTCTGACTCACGGTGACCCACATACAGTCTAATGATTTATTACTGGGTCCTGCACCATCTTCATGATTGTTGGTATGTTTCAGTCCATTGTTGCAACCACTGTCAGTTCATCTCGTTGAGGGTCTTTCTCACCTTTGCTGGCCCTTCACTTTACCAAACATGTTGAACTTCTCCAGTGATCTGTTCCTCCTGATGACATGTCCAAAGTAAGTGGGTTGAAGTCTCGGACAATATTCTGTGATCCACAGGGTTTTTATTTTTAATATTTTACAGTATTTTAGGTGAAAGTTTACATAACTAATTAGGTTCCTATTTAATAATTTTTATACAACTTGTTCCATGACATTGGTTACATGTTTTTGCATGTGTCAACATCCTCATTATTTTCATTCTTTTTGTTCTGTGTCCATTAATCTAGCTTCCCTGCCCCTCCTTAGCTTGTCATCTTTGTTTTAAGGTAAATGTTGACCATTTGATCTCATATGGTTGATTAAATTTAAGAGAGCACAGTATTCACAGGTGATATTGTTTATTTTATAAGCCAATCTATTATTCTGAGGAAAGGTGACCACTGGGAGAGGCTTCAGATCCAAGTTCAAAGGGTATCCTATGGTGATAGTCTTGGGGGTTCCTCTAGCCTCTGTCAGTCCAGTAAGTTAGGACTTTTTTAGGAATTTGAGTTTTGTTTTACATTTTTCTCCCATTCTAACCTGGACCTTCTATTATGTCCTTGGTCAGAAAGGTTGGTAGTGGTAGCTGGGCACCATCTAGTTCTTTTGGTTTCAGGCTAGAAGAGGCTGCAGTTCTCGTGGGCCATTAGTCCTGCGAACTAGTTTATTCCGTGAGTCTTTGATTTACTTCACTCTCCTTTGCTCCCAATGGGAAGAGACCCATAGTTGTATCTTAGATGGCTGCTCTCAAGCTTTTACGATTGCAGACGCTAGTCGCCAATCTAGGATGTAGAGTACTATCTTTATGAACTGTGTTATGCTAACTGACCTAGATGTCCCCTGAGACTTTCTGTGATTATTTGGCTGGACAATTATTTTCATATCAAATTATAGCTGCAAACTCCCCCCATTAATAACGACCTTTTCTAACTCCCCATTCCTTTGTCATCCTCTCCTCTGGTAACTACTAATCTTCTTTTGTCTTGGTGAATTTACTTATTTTAGGTATTTTATGTAATAGGATCATACAATATTTGTCCTTACATAGTTTTCATAACCAATGCTTTTAGTTACTCCATTGCTGCAATATTTTATATGGGTAAGTTGTTTAATCTTGTCATTATGTAATGAGAAATACTGCTGTGAGAGACAACATTATGTATGTTTAATTTTTCATGTTTAGGTTAGATATTAAGAACAATAAAAACATTTTTGACTTTAATATACATTGGAAGATTTCTTTCCAAAAAGATTGTACCAATTACAATGCTACCAGAAAATATGTGTATACAAAGCT
>NW_004444285.1:327804-338084 GCF_000243295.1 Trichechus manatus latirostris | reverse complement strand
ACCTGTGGTTTCAACAACAAGGCTGCAGGCGTGGTGAAGGCTGTGCCCATCTGCAGACACAGTCCTGCCTCTCAGATGTTGCTCCTTGCTGGGCCCCACTATGTGTGCTGATGGCACAGGCCACTGCTCGGTTCACCAAGCTAGCCTCTCTACAGAATCGTGTGAGGAGGGTGCATAGGATATACACACGTAGGCTGGCTGGGGCATTGGCTGGTCTGGTTTAATCCAGCGATCAGTCTTGGGGGATCTAGAGAAATGAGTGGACAACATTGTCTAAATTCTCTGTAAACTCTGCTCCTGTCAGCTATGTTTTAAATTAATCTAAGAGGTGGTAGGTTATGACTGTGGGCTTTGACCAGTACCTAAGTGCAGCAAGGCCCTTCGTTTGGGTGGTAAAATCCGAAGAACCACACAGCCTGGGCACAACTGTGTATCTTCTTGTTCACATCAGGGACATGGATGGCAGCCCTTGCAGGAGAGAACAGTGCCCCATCTCTGTTCAAAGGTGAGTTGAGAGGGAAAACACTGGCTCTCAAAGGAAGTGCAAAGAAATGGGGACAAAATCACAGGTGACAGGGCTAGGCTAGGCCAGTAGTTCTCAAAGGGTGACTCCGGGACCAGCAGCATCAAGAGCACTGGGAATTTGTTACAAATCCACATTCTCAGGCCCCATGCCAGACCTACTGAATCTGTTCTTTAACAAGGCCTCTGTGATTCTATGCACACTTAAGACTGAGAGACGCTGGTCTGGGTCCTGGGATGAATTCTCTGATCTGGTGAGTTGGCACAGAGAGCAGAGTGGTGGCAAGATCTAGTGTTCAGGTTGCATCCTAGCTCTGATTGCACTTTGTTGTATAACCTTAAGTTGGATTCTTCATCATTTGAAAAATGGATTTATTGATCCTTCCTATTTCACAATGTTGTTATGATACAATGAGACGATAGATGTGAAAAGCCTTTGGGGACTATCAAATGCTATCTAAATATAATTTATGTGTTTATGTCTACTTCAAATCATAGTGACAAAAACGCAGCTTCACTCTGTTTAAAAGTGTATTAGTAGTCACTCAAATGCTTATTAAAAGAACGAGTGAGTGAAAGGAATCAATAGATCAATAAATCACTGGGGAGCTTCATGCCATCTCTCAACACGATGTTTAGCTGTTGTAGGTAGATGACAGTTGTCGGTGGTGGGTTGTCTGTGGAGAGGCAGCGAGGAAGACAGGTGTTGAGGATGAGGATGGTGCTGCAGTTCACAGAGACAGAGAAAGGTGCAGATTAACAGGTTGGGCAGAGAGGGGGGATGCTGCCTTCAGTCTTGGGAATGCTGATTTGGGTGATCCTTAGTCACCTAGAAGGAGCACCAAGGTGGGGAGTGAGTTATCCAGGTCAGAACTCAGAGGCGTCTGGCTGGAGATACACCTCTGTGCATCACGCCATTACGGTGGGAAACAAGACCACAGAGTGAGCGGAGAAAGCACATGGAGCTTCCCCTTAAGCTACGCCAGCCCTGGAGTCTGGGCCGAGGAGGAAAAAGCAGGGGCCAGAGAGGGTGGCAGAAGGCCAAGTGGGTGCTGTGTCTCCAAAAACAAGGGAGGTGTTTATTTAATAAAGGGGGAATTTTCAACAGCATCACAGACTACTGAAAATTAAAGCAAAACGAGGACTGAAAACTCGCCTTTGGTTTAGCAACACAAAGTCACTTAGCAATCTTTAAGAGGAAGATTGTTTCAATATCACCTTCTCTCAGAAGCCGCCCTGACCACTCTGTAGAATACAGTAACCACATGCTCCCCCTCAGCACAGGTGCTCTGTTAGATTATTTTTTAATAGAGTTTATTTGTTAGATCAATTTTAAGTTTACAGAAAAATTGTGCCAAAAGTACAGAAAACCAAAAAAAAACAAAAACAAAAACAAAAAACAAACCCATTCCCGTCGAGTCGATTCTGACTCATAGCAAGCCTATAGGACAAAGTGGAACTGCCCCATAGAGTTTCCAAAGAGCTCCTGGTGGATTCAAACTGCGGACCTTTTGGTTAGCAGCTGTAGCTCTTAACTACTATGCCACCAGGGTTTCTAGAAAGTACAGAGGGTTCCCATATACAACACACCCACAATTGCCCCTATTATTAACATCTTGCATTCTTGTGGTACAATTGATAAACCAATAGTGATACATTATTATTAACTAAAGTTCATAGTCTACATTAGGGTTCACACTTTGTGTTGTACAGTCTTATGTGTTTTGACAAATACATAATATCATGTCCAGCACTACAATATCACACAGGATAGTTTCACTGCCCTAAAAATGCCCTGTGCTCCACCTATCCATCCCTCCCCCTTCTCCTGAACCCCTGGCTGCTAGAAGTTTACCATAGCCCTTTTCACCTTCTCATAAACTGCAATTTTCTTATTTTTCACTATCCTCTCTTATCACGAGGATGTATGTTCTATGAGGGTCTATGTTCTATGAAGGTGAAGAATATTGTCTGTTTTGTTATCGACAACAGCCTCAATACCCAGAAAAGTGCTTGGACACAGTAGGTGCTCAGTAATTATTTGTTGCTTGAATGGATGAATGAATTACTGAATGAATGGGATCAGAAGGCAAACTGGAGTGGGTCCAGCAGTGAGTAAGAAATGAGGAGACAAGGAAATGGAGACAGAAAGGAGAGATACTGTATAAGACATTTGACTGTGGGGACAGAAAAATGGAGTGGGAGCAGTGGAAGGTTTGGGAGAGCTTGCTGAAGGGATTTTGGTTGCAGTTGATTTAAGGATGGTTTTGAAAGTGTTCAAAAGCCCATAAGTGGAAGGGTTCATTGGAGGGGAAGAGGTTGAAATTAGGAGAGAGAAAGGATGATACTAGGGTACTGCTTCTGAGAAGATAGACAGGAGGGGATTTGATTGTGGAGGGGAGGTGCCCTGGCAGAGATGTTACAGACAAGGAGGATAAAGGTATTCCAGTCCAAGGACTTCTGTGCTTCTCTGTGGAGCAGGAGACGCTGTCGGAACTCAGGAGGAAGCGGGAGGGAGCATAGAGGACTAACGCACCTGGTTTGCATTTCTGTCACCCTTCAGGAGGGACAGCTGTCACAGGGCAGTGGGGAGGGCCCCGGGGAGTTCAGGGTTCTCCACAGGAAGTCTTTTCTTATGCACTGATGGTTCTGAGCCCCTTAGGTTTTTCAGAAGGTGAAGAGGCAATAGCTCTGGGCCTTCTTTTCGCATGACAGAAAAAGTGTTCAGACCCTCTGTATGATATACAATGTATGATACACAATGCCATACCAGCACAAGACATAGAGGGGCCCACAGGCTGCAGTGTGATCTCTCTTCAGTCCTGTGCTTCCTGGCTCCCAGCCACACACCTTCTGACCAACCAGGTCATCTCTGGACACCCTTTGCTTCTGCCAAGCTCATTGCCCCGAGTTTTCTTCCAATTTTATGCCTGTTACTGCCTGTGTTCATGGCTTTGACCCTTGGTACTTCCTAACAGCTTGCGCCAGCTCCTTCTTCCCAGCTGTGTGATGTCCTGGGCTGGAGTGGAGACTCAGTGCTGCTCTTTCCCTGATTGCTATAACAGGGAATTGGTTCAGCCCATGACATATTGACAAGTCTATGTTGAAAACCTAGAATTTTGATTAGGAGACATTTTGAAGACATATAAGAGGGGCGGGGGCTGGGGAGGGGACAGGGACCAGGGTTACTGTTGATGGTGGAGTGAGGGGCAGGGATTGTGTGAGATTTACCAGTATGCGGGTGGGGTAGCTTGGGGAAAGGGTGGTCAGGGGTATTGTGAATATTTCTTCAGAACAAAAATGCAGTCCCCTTCCCATTTTTCTTTAATGTAGTTGAATCAAATTAGCAGGATTCAAACATTCTGCTTTGTCTTGGGCACCGTTAATATGAGTCTCTTTTTCAGCCACTCTAGAAATGGTCCTTTCTGAAACCCCAAACAAAAAATAAGAGCTAGCAATACTGGGTTTAGGATGGGGCTGGGAGAACTGAGCTAACTGAGCCTGAGCCAGGCTTGTCAACGCCTGAGCCATGAGGAAGGGAGTTTGCTCTGGGGTCAGAGAGCTGGTGCGTGGTTCTGAGGACACGACTCTGGAAGGGGAGCAGATTCTATCAGTGTGCAAGGTTCTGTCATGGTTCAACATTTCTAGGAATTGCCTTGTCTATAAGAACCACAGCAGCCACAGTACCGATGTTTAAAATGCCTTCTCTTAAGATAGATGGTGAAGTATAAGGTCATGGATGAACGCAACAACAACAGTAACAACAGACTCTGTGCTAAGTGTATATCCCAGGATTGATAATTTCATTTAATTCTTCTCAACAACCCTTTGAGATAAGTTGTCTTCAGGTTAAACAAAAATTGGTCCGGAGAATCAAGAAACTCCTCCAGGTCTCACAGATACTATGAGGGCAAGCCTGTCTGACTCTCAAACCTGTGGTTGTCATTAGCATGCAGTTCTGGAGAGTTTAGGCCCCATTATTGACTGGGGGAAACCCCATGGGAGCCTAACCTGGAGGAAAAAATGCCTTGGCCCAGGTTTGGGTTCTGACACTGGGAGAAAACAGTGAGAACTCTCTCTGATCAACAAACATCACTGTAAGAAGTTAGCCACTGAATTGTGTCTTATAAATATACAAAACGATGGATCAAAGAAACACGTGTATGTGTGTGTGTGTGTGTGTGTGTGTGTGTGTGTGTGTGTGTTTAGAAGGGGGTGTCAGGTAGGAAGGTAAAGATAAGGTCCTACAGAAGAAACAGTGTTAAGGATGGGTAGTAAGTGATGGGGCAGTGGTTGCGAAGCAAGCAGGATGCTGGACATTCAGGACTGAGGCCATGGGCAGCAAAAGAGATTCTGTGACTTCCTTCCATGAGAGGTTGTCCACAAGGTGGAAATGGACGTGTACCTGTGACTTGCCAGGTAGCACTGGCAATATTGAACCTCTGGTAATCTGAGGCTATGACCATGTCGTTGTTAGCTGCTGTCAAGTTAGCTCCTGACTTATGGTGATTCCATTAACAACGAGATCAGACCGACGTGATTCATAGGGTTTTCACTGGCTGATTTTCGGAAGTAGATTACCATGCCTTTCTTCCTAGTCCATCCTAGTTTGGAAGTTCCACTGTTCAGCATCACAGCACCACACAAGCCTCCACTGACAGACGGGTGGTGGCTATTCACGAGGTGCATTGGCTGGGACTCAAACCAGGATCTCCTGCATGGAAGGCAAGGATTCTGCGACTGAACCACCACTGCCCTCATAACCATGTTAAGGATATCAAAAGCCCTTTATCATTTTTTTAAAGAGGCATTTTGCATAAGAATTTCAAGAAAGTTATAGGCCTATTGCTCAAAGTTAAGAAGGCAATTCTGATGAATGACAGACTGAAAGCAGAATTCCTCACCTATAATGCTTCTCCTTCTTCATCAAGAGACATTAGACTGAAAAGGGCTGAGTGAATAGTAAACTAAAGCTCAAGCTGAGTAGAGCTTTTGTAAAAGAGCTTCGAGCTGGTCTGTGTTAATGCTTGTCTCTGGGATCAGAAGGACACATTCCACGATCTTCGAGGACCTGGAGCTTACAACAAGTCCACCGAATCACCCTCTTCATGAGCTCTGGACATAGGGGAGGGCAATACCAGAGCCCAAGAAAGCACCAATGTTTTTGTCATCCTGTTCAAAAGGACAACCTAAGCTGCATTCCATAGTGGATCACCCGGATGCTTGAAATGCTGAGGCCTATTGCAAAGTATTGGATAACCAGTAATTACACACAAAGCGCCGGCTTTTCTCTAAGTATCTCCTTCACTCTGAAAAGAACCAGATTTCCAGGCTATTTTTTACCCTAGACAATTAAGCAATTCTAGAAGTTTCTTAATTTGGACTAGCTTGTTTTTCTTGAACGATGATGAACCGATCAGCCCTACCTATACTATTCCTTCAATTTCACAGATTCTTGTCAATTCACCTGAAAGGCTAGTTCTCCCATTGGGCTAACATTACAGTAGACTTGTTGGATGAGCATCTCTCAGGTAGCCCCTACTGTACCCTAGCTTCCTTCTTGTTGTTTTAGGCGTTGCCAAGTCGATTTTGGCACATAGTGACCCCATGTGACAGAGTAGAACTGCCCCATGGGGTTTTCTAGGCTGTAATCTTTATGGGAGCAGGTCACTAGGTCTTCCTCACATGGAGTGATTGGGTGGGTTTGAACTGCCAATCTTTCAGTTAGCAGCCAAGCCCTTAACCATTGCTCTACCAGGGATCCTCAGCTCTAATAACCTCAACAGCCTGAGCATCTATCCCCTCAATGTCTTAGGGTAGTCATCTTTCCCCAAACACCATGCTGCCTCCTTTAACTACTGGGAATGGCTTCCTTAGTGCTAGATATTAATTCATTTATTCATTAATTCAATCATCATGTGATGATGAGCTGTGCTTAGCCAAGCTATGCTACTCAAATAAGTATTTTGTTCTTGAAAACCCCAAAGTAGAAAGTGCACTAAATTTTTTAAATAGATTTTATTTTTTTAGAGCAGTTTTAAGTTTACAGAAAAAATGTGTAGAAAGTACAGAGAGCTTTCATTGTTCCCTCTTTTCCTGCACACTGTTTCCACTATTATTCACACCTTGCATTCCTGGGGTACATTTCCTACAATTGACAAACCAATAATGATGCATTATTAGTAACTAAACTCCATATTTCACATAATAGTTCTTTCTTTGTGTTGTACTGTCCTACGGGTTTTGACAAATGCTTAACGTCATGCGTCCATGTGCATATCATACAAAATAGTTTCACTGCCCTGAAAATGCCCTGGGCTCCACCTATTTATCATTTTCCCTATCCCCTGAGTCCCTGGCAACCACTGATCTTTTTACTGTCTCTATAGTTTTTCTGTGTGAATGGTAACAAATTATGGATAAAATTGCAAAGAATAGGAATTCCAGAACACCTAATTGTGCTCATGCGGACCTGTACATAAACTAAGAGGCAGTCTTTTAAACAGAACAAGAGGATACTGCGTGATTTAAAATCTGGAAAGGTGTGTGTCAGAGTTGTATCCTTTCACTGTACTTATTCAGTCTGTATGCTAAGCAAATAATCTGAGAAGCTGGACTCTATGAAGAAGAAGGGGGAATCAGGATTGGAGGAAGACTCATTAACTACCTGCAGCAATATGCAGATGATGCAACCTTGGTTGCTGAAAGTGAAAAGGACTCGAAGCACTTACTGATGAAGATCAAAGACCACAGCCTTCAGTATGGATTACACCTCAACATAAAGAGAACAAAAATCCTCACAACTGGACCAGTAAGCAAATCATGAATAAATGGAGAAAAGGACATTATGCTTGATAAACTAGAGGGTTAGCAAAAAAGAGGAAGACCCTCAATGATATAGATTGACACAGTGGCTGCAGTGATGAGCTCAAGCACAGCAATGATTATGCAGTCAGTGTTTTGTTCTGTTGTATCTAGGGTTGCTATGAGTCAAAACTGACTCAATGGCACATAACAACAACGTAGCTTTTCTGAAAGTGCACTAAATTTTTAATCAAGGAACTCAAGTCTTGATGTTGTCTCTCATGCACCACTTCTCTAAACCTCAGTTTTCTCACCTGGATGACAGTGATGGTAAGAGGTTGGGATGTTCTAAGAACTAAGAATTCATGGGGAAGAACTTGTAAACAGTAAACCATGGAGTAAACTATCATATTAAAATATTTTTGTTCAAAATTAAGTAGATAATATCTTGGAAGGGAAGGATGCCTATTGAGACCCCCACCCCCACCCCAGACTGGAGATGGGAGAGTCACAAGCTTTTTTGCCCCACTGAAATCATACATATACTTAACAAGTCAGTGCAGGCTAATGAAGACATAAACTGTCTTTGCATTCTGCTGGAGTTATATAAGCTCCATGAGGTTAGATGATTATTCCCTGCTAATTAGAACCAGCTATATATGGGAAAATAAATGCCATTTATTCATTAAAAAAAAAAAAAGCTTGTACAAGAAATGGCACAGCCCTGCAGAAGACAGTCTGGCAGCTCCTCAAAAAGTTAAATACAAAATTACCGTATGATCCAGCAATTCCACTTGTAGGTATAAACCCAAAAGAATTGAAAGCAGGAACACAAACATGTACATCAATGCTCACTGCAGTGTTTTTCACAATAACCAAAAGATGTAAAGAACCTAAATGTTCTTCAACAAAAGAATGAATAAACAAAATGTGATACATACATAAGGTGGAATGCTACCCAGCCATAAAAATAAATGAAGTTCTTATACATGTTACAACATGAACACTGAAAACATTATGTTGAGTGAAATAAGTTAGTCATAAAAAGACAAATATTGTATGATTCCACTTATTTGAATTATCTAGAACAGGGTTTGACTTTGTGGATCATAAAAAATTATAGATAATGTGAAAAATGTGAATTCCAGAACACTTAATTATGCTCTTGCAGAACCTGTACATAGACAAAGAGGTAGTACTTCAAACAGAACAAGAGAATATTGCATGGTTTAAAATCAAGAAAGGTGTGCGTCAGGGTTGTATCCTTTCATCATACTTATTTAATCTGTTTGCTTAGTGAATAATCAGAAAAGCTGTACTTTATGAAGAACTTGGCATCAGGATTAGAGGAAGACTCATTGACAACCTGCGATGTGTAGATGCATGACCTTGGTTGCTGAAAGTGAAGAGGACTTGAAGCACTTACTGATGAAGATTAAAAACCACAGCCTTCAGTATGGATTACACTTCAAAAGAAAGAAAACAAAAATCCTCACACCTGGACCAATAAGTAACATCATGATAAATGGAGAAAAGATTGAAGTTGTCAAGGATGTTATTTTACTTGGATACACAATCAACGTCCATGGAAGCAGCAGTCAAGAAAACAAGTGATGTGTTGCATTTGGCAAATCTGCTGCAAAAGACCTCTATAAAGTGTTGAAAAGCAAAGATGTCACTTTGAGGACTAAGGTGCGCCTGACACAAGCCGTGGTATTTTCGATCCCCTCATATGCATGTGAAAGCTGGACAATAAATAAGGAAGAGTGAAGAATTGACGCTTTTGAATTGTGGTGTTGATGAAGAATATTGAATATACTGAGGACTGCTAGAAGAACGAACAAATCTGTCTTGGAAGAAGTACAGCTGAAAATGCTCCTTGGAAGTGAGAATGGTGAGAATTGGTTTCATGTACTTTGGATGTGTTATCAGAAGGGACCAGACCCTGGAGAAGGACGTTGTGCTTGGTAAAGTAGAGGATCAGTGAAAAAGAGGAAGACCCTCAATGAGATGGATTGACACAGTGGCTGCAACAATAGGCTCAAACGTAGCAAAGATTGTGAGGATGGCGCAGAACCAGGCAGTGTTTCGTTCTGTAGTACATAGGGTCGCTGTGAGTCAGAACTGACTCAGCATAGTGGTTAAGTGCTGTGGCTGCTAACCAAAACGTCCGCAGTTTGAATCCAACAGGCACTCCTTGGAAACTCTATGGGGCAGTTCTACTCTGTCCTATAGAGTCGCTATGAATTGGAATTGACTCGATGGCTATGGGTTTTGTTTTTTTTTTTTTAAGGTTATTAGTGGTTACCAGAGGCAGGTGGCAAGGAGGGGAAACAGAGGACTCATCGCTTAGGAGACACTTAGTTTCTGCAAACAGTAATGGAAAAAGTTGGACATGGATAATGGTGGTGGTTGCACAACTTATTCAGTGCTGCTATAACAAATATGGAAATTCTGGTGGGGTAGTGGTTAAGAGCTATGGCTGCTCACCAAAAGGTTGGCAGTTCAAATATACCAGGCACTCCTCAGAAACCCTGTGGGGCAGTTCTACTCTGCCCTATAACAGAAATACCACAAGTGTGTGGCTTTAACAAACGGAAATTATTTTCTCACAGTTTTAGAGGCTAGAACTATGAAATCAAGGTGCTGGCTCTAGTGGAAGGTTTTCTCTCTCTGTTTGCTCTGGGAGAAGGTCCTTGTCTCTTCAGCTTCTATTCCAGCTTCTTGGTGATCTTCGTGTGACATGGCATCTCTCTCCCTCCGTCTCTGCTTGTTTAATCTCCTCTTTTTATATCTTGTAAGAGATTGACTCAAGACACACCCTACGCTAATCCTGCCTCATTAACATAACAAAGACAACCCATTCCCAAATGGGATTATAACCACAGGCATAGAGGTTAGGGTTTACAACACATATTTTGAGGGGATACAATTCAATCCATAACAACAATTAA
>NW_004444285.1:323679-327605 GCF_000243295.1 Trichechus manatus latirostris | reverse complement strand
CTTGTGAGGAACAAGTTATTAATATCAACCTTAAACTATTTTTAATCTACTTCATAGCAACCTTCAGCTGATAGAATACGACCCAGCCTCAGAAAAATCACATATATGAACTTCCCACTTCTCCTAAAGTCCTGGCTCTCTCTGTGGCATTTTCTTCAATGCACACGGAAACCAAATCAGACTGCTTTCACCATGACTGTTACACATTTCATCCATCATGGAGGCTTAGAAGCAGGCAATTTGTTGTGTCCCATTTAATGACTACAATAGAGCCCTTCAGATTTGGTGCCTTCCACTCCTTTTAGGTAAGCTCAACATATCCTTTAAGTTCTGAGGAAAACAGCTTGTAAAATCTTTGGGGACTCTTGGGATGTCAAATAGCTCTAGAGGAGTGCATTTTAATGGTTTACTTGTAAAAGAATCAGTGAAAGAAGCAGAACCATATGGTTTAAATTTTTCTGTATAGTATGAGGTATTTTTGTAGCCCTCCTCTTTTTTTTTTTCTTTTTGTTCCTGAGGGTCTCAACACATCTTTGGGTACTTATTCTGAAGAATAATCATAATAACCTTTAGATACACTGACACGGCAAATGAGACCTTTATATTGTAAATTGGTTGTCTTCTGGCTAGGCCTTGGGACTGATGTCCTAGCAGACCCTGACATTAACAAGAAGTGAGGGGCAAGGAAAGGAAGAAGAATGAAACTTTTTGTAATTAGTATGTAGATGCCAACTCATCCAGGGATACAAGGCTCAAAAGCCTACAAACTCTATGGAGGTAACATAAAGGCTTGGATTGCGTTCTGAGAAGCAAAAACAGAGGGTGGGATGGGGTGAGTAGCTTGGAAATTATAGAGCTCTTGCTTGCCGAAGGGCTTTCAAGTTCAATTAAAACAAAGAGCTGAGCAAACAGAACAGCCCTGTGTGTGGCAGTCTGCCACCAGCCTCACTCCCTGCTATAGTCTAACTCTTTGTCCTTGGACAGAACAGGGGAGAAAGAGTCACTTCCAAAAATCAAACCAGTAGAAAGGGGTGGTATCTAACACAGTCCTAGGCTGCTTGCATTATATTAAACTCTGAGTCCGTAGGTCAGCAGGAGGCTGTAGGATAGCAGTGAAGATAGACCTGGGTCAAGTTGCAGCTTTATCTACAAACCGCATGATTTTGCACAAATGGCACCGCCTAATTAAGTGTGGAGGCCCTCTGGTGGAGCAGTGGTTAAGCATTCGGCTGCTAACTGAAAAGTTGGCAGTTCAAACCCAGCAGCCACTCTGTGGGAGAAAGATGTGGCAGTCTGTTTCTGTAAACATTGCAGCCTTGGAAACCCTATGGGACAGTTCTACTCTGTCCTGACTCTACAGCAATGGGTTTGGTTTATTGTTTTTAATTAAGTATGGAATCCCTGGGTGTCTTAGTCATCTCCGGCTGCTATAACAGAAATAATACAAGTGAATGGCTTTAACAAAGAGAAATTTATTCTCTCACAGTCTAGTAGGCTAGAAGTTTGAATTCAAGGTGCCAGCTCTAGGGGAAGGATTTCTCTCTTTGTAGGCTCTGGGGGAAGGTCCTTGTCATCAATTTTCCCTGGTCAAGTAGCTTCTCAGTGGCGGGACCCCAGGTCCAAAAGATGCACTTATTCTTCTGGCTCTTGTTTCTTGGTGGTTATGAGGTCTCCCTGTCTCTCTTCTTGATTCTCTCTTTTATATCTCAAAAGAGATTGACTTAAGACACAACTTAATTTTCTGGATGGAGTCCTGCCTCATTAGCATAACTGCCTCTAATACTGCCTCATTAATATCATAGAGGTAGGATTTACAACACATGGGAAATCACATCAGATAAGAAAATGGAGGACAATCACACAATACTGGGAATCATGGCCCAGCCAAGGTGACACACATTTTTGGGGGACATAATTCTATCCATAACACTGGGTGTGCAAAAGGTTAACATGTTAGGCTGTCAACTGAAAGACTGGAGGTTTGAGTCTACCCAGAGGCACCTCAGATGATAGGTCTGGTGATCTACTTCTGAAAAACTAGCCATTTAGAACCCTATGGAGTACAATTCTACTCAGACACACATGGGGTCGTCATGGGTTGGAGCTGACTCAATGGCAACTGGTTTAATTAAGTAGGAGATTTCTCAATTGTAAGAGAAGGATAAACATATAACTATTTCATTGAGTTGGATGGAATACTAAGACTACATTAGTTGCTACTGTAATGTAACAATTGATTTTTTCTGTCTTAGACATTAATTGTACAAGTATTTATTGAGCACCTACTATGTGACGTGCATTGAGGATACAGTGGTGGGTGAATGCAGACATGGTTTCTTCCCTCTTACAACTCAGAGTCACGTTTAAGATTAAGCTTGTGACTGATGGATCTAACCAACTACCACAGGGAGAAAACCCGTCAGCTTAGACTGAAGGGGGCAGAGATAGAACGAAGGAAAGAAAGCTGTCTGCCTCTTGGAATTCTACAGGCAGGAAAGAGGCCAAAGGAGCTACATCTATTGTCCACCAAGAAAAGAAAAGGACCATCCCTGGAACAGCTTGGAGATGAGCAGAACTGTTGGAAGAAGCATAGGAAGCAGGGCTGCCTTGGTTTCAAAGGGTGGAACCACTGCGTCCTGAGTTTCAAAGAGTCAGTTCTCCACCAACTTAGTTCTGGAGTGTGGGGCTGCCATTCAGGTGATGATGAGGCTGCTGCCCAAAGCTGAGGGGGTGGGGCTGGCATGCCCAAGGATTAGGAGAACGGAGGCTGCTGGGGTGAAGGGAGTAGGGTTGTCACTCAGAAGAACTAGGAGAATGGGGTTGCCCAAAGCTGAGGAAGCAGAGTTGCTGTCAGAGTGTTCCTGGAAGGCAGGAATGAAGCCCAGGGCCAAGGGGCTTCCACTCAGAATCCAGAGAGCATGGCAAACACCCAGAGTCTAGAGGTCAGGGCCACTGCCCAGAGAACAGAAGATTATTTTCAAGTCTTGAGAGCTAATGTAACTTGTTCTGCTGGGTTTTGGACTTGCTTGGTTCCCATTATCCCTTCTTTCCCTCCAATTTCTCCTATTTGTAATGGAAATGTCTAACTTGTGTCAGGTTCACCATTTGTACTTTGGAAGCACATTAATTGTATTCTAGATTTCACAGGTTCACAGATGGAGAGGAATTTTGCCCTAGAGTGGAATACATCTAATGTTGAGACCAGCTAGGAACTAGATAGCCCTCAAGCAACAAGCTATGTCAGTAGAAAATTTCCAAGCAACTACGAACAGCATCTTGCAACCAAGATAATGAGTCTTACCACCTGTTTCCTTCTAATCTTCCTGCTTACAGATTTTTTTTCAGGCAATCCAACTAAAACCAGACTTTATGCATGAGCCATGAAACAGTAGGTGACTTGAAGGTGAACCCAGTTGCCATGTTTTCACTATACGCTGCCATTTTCTTGGGAACACACAGATGTCAGGAGTACAGGAGGAGCCATCTTGAAGGAACAAGGCCGCCATCTTGAGCCACCAGTTGTGTGTGCAGCCTCCATGCCCACCCCACACCCCTTTTTGAATATGCATGCCTTTTCCCAGACATTTAACGAATATGTATGACTTCTTCTTTCCCACATAGTATAAAACTTCCTCCAGCCCTTTGGGAGACAGTGCTTTGAGAGCCATCTCCCTGTCTCCTTACTTGCTGTAAGTAATAAACCATGTCTTGCCTCAAATCCAAATGACTCTTAGTTATTCTTAGCAAGAGCATAGGTGTCAAACCCATTGCGTTCAGTAACAACGTCACATCCATATTTGATTTAGATCATTTAGAAGATGAGACTTTGGATTTGGAATTGATTTAAGACTTTTGGGGTGATGTGATAGTGTGAATGTGTCTTGCATGTGGGAAGAACATAAATTTGGGGGACCAAAGGCTAGAAC
>NW_004444285.1:322356-323178 GCF_000243295.1 Trichechus manatus latirostris | reverse complement strand
ATTTGTTTCCCCCTAAGCCCTATCCCAGAGGATTTGATGCTTTTGTCCAGCTTGATTGACATTTCCTGGGTAAACTGTAAACAACTTGATGGCTTGATACTTTTTGTCTGACCCTGGGTTGCAGCCTACCCTGAGATTTGTCTATTTTACACACCATGCAAGGATTGGTCAATATACTTAAGCAAATTAATTGACTATAACCTACTATGTAAATTCAGTGACTATGGCCTACTGAGAGGGGATTGGTTAGTTTGTGGCCCTGGTGGGAGGGCCATGCCTTGAAATTGACCAGGAGTTTACTTATATGTGCAGCCAACCCCTCAGAAGTTGACAGACAGAAAAAGGAAGACAGAAGCTGAAGGAGAAAAGGCAAGAGAAACAAGAAGAGAGAGAGGTGAGGAATCTCTTAAATGAGCTGTAACAGGTCAAGGGCTGTAATACTGAAGACAGCGAGGAACCCGCAAGGGGCCCTGTGGCAGAGCCAGTGGCAACAGGCCTGGAAGGGGCCCTGTAGTACAGCTGACAGCGACAGGCCTGCAAGGGGCCCTGAGGTACCGTTGGTGGTCACAGCAGAAACCTGCTTCTAGGAATGCAGCGGAGAGATGAGCTAAACTTCTACACTGGCTATGAGATTGGTCAGTTCACGGTGGAGAAGCCAAGGACAGAGAGACTGAAGGCAGAGAGACCTGTCCTGAGAGTCCTGAGAGGAGGACTGCATGGGCGACATGGGGTGTGCACGGCAGAGAGAAGAGATTGTTTGCTTGCACAGCTGAGAGGAGCTGAGAGAGCTGTCCTGCACTGAAGGCAAGAAGGATGTGCTCT
>NW_004444285.1:319902-321438 GCF_000243295.1 Trichechus manatus latirostris | reverse complement strand
ACCAGCCGATCCTTGGAAACCCTATGGGGCAGTTCTACTCTGTCCTATAGTGTTGCTATGAGTCAGAATTGACTCGACAGCAACGGGTTTGGTTTTTTTTTTTTTGGTAGCAAAGGATTGTTGTTGTTATTAGATGCCTTCAAGTTGGTTCTGACTCGTAGCAACTTTATGTACAACAGAACAAAACACTGCCTGGTAATGGGCCATCTTCACAACCGTTGTTATGCTTGAGCCCATTGCTGCAGACATTGTGTCAATCCATCTCCTTGAGAGTCTTCTTTTTTGCTGACACTCTACTTTACCAAGCATGATGTACTTCTCCAGGGACTGATCCCTCCTGATAACCTATTCAAAGTATGTAAGATGAAGCCTTGTCATTCTCATTTGCAAGGAACATTCCTGCTGTACTTCTTCCAAGACAGTTTTGCTCATTCTTCTGGCAGTCCATAGTATATTCAATATTCTTTGTCAACACCAAAATTCAAATGCATAAATTCTTCTTCATTCTTCCTTATTTATTGTCCCGCTTTCACATGAATATAAGGCAATTGAAAAGACCATGGCTTGGATCAAGCACATCTTACTCCTCAAGGTGACATCTTGCCTTTCAAACACTTTAAAGAGGTCTTTTGCAGCAGATTTGCTGAATGCAATATGTCATTTTTTATCTTGACTCCTGCTTCCATGAGTGTTGCTTGTGAATTCAGGTAAAGTAAAATCCTTGACAACTTCAATATATTCTTTGTCTATCATGGTGTTGCTTATTGGTCCAGTTGTGAGGATTTTTGTTATCTTTTTGTTGAATTGTAATCCCTGCTAAAGGCTGTAGTCTTTGATCTTCGTCAGTAAGTGCTTTACGTCTCCTTCAGTTTCAACAACGAAGGTTGTGTCATCTGCATATTACAGGTTGTTAATCAGTCTCCAATTCTAATACCACATTCTTCTTCACATAGGCCACCTTCTCAGAGTATTTGTTCAGCATACAGATTGAATAATTAAGGAGTAAGGATACAACCCTGATGCACACCTTTCCCAATTTTAAACCACTCATTATCCCCTTGTTATATTTGAACAACTTCCTGTTGGTTTATGTACAGGTTCCACATGAGCACAATTAAGTTTTCTGGAATTCCCATTCTTCTCAATGTTATCCATATTTTGTTATGATCCAGACAGTCAAATGCCTTTGCATTGTCAATAAAACTCAGGTAAACATCTTTCTGGTATTCTCTGCTTTCAGCCAAGAGCCATTTGACATCAACATTGATACCCTTCCTTCCATGTCCTTTTCTGAATTTGGCTTGATTTTCTGGCTCCTCCCTGTCAAAGTACTGCTACAACTGTTTTTAAATTATCTTCAGTAAAATTTTACTTGCATGTGGTATAAATGATATTGTCCAATAATCTTCAGATTCCATTGGATCACCTTTATTTGGAATGGGCACAAATATGGATCTCTTCTAGTCAGTTGACCAGGTAGCTGTCTTCCAAATTCTTTGGCAGAGATGAGTGAGTGCTTCCAGCATTGCATTTGTT
>NW_004444285.1:306203-306882 GCF_000243295.1 Trichechus manatus latirostris | reverse complement strand
ACTTGTTTGTTTTGTCCTGCTTTTTTGTTTTATTTGGTTACATCTGAGCAGGCGGATTGTTTGTTCTTTGTTGTTTGCTCATCTGTGGGCACAATACTTTTCACCTTCTTGTCCAATGGGCAGGGCCAGTCGCTCAGCTATGGTGCAGCAAGGCAGGCCCATTTGAAGGGCAGGGGCTAGGATGGATTGTTTGTAGCACATACTGTGGCCTATAAGGTGGGCTGGGTAGGTTCTGACAGGCCATGCCTGTGCTGCTTGAGGGTGTGATGTTCATTGTACGGTATGGATAGGCAGGAGGGAGTTGAGAGGTTGTGACGTGCGGAGCTAAGTTCAGTATGGGAAAGAAGAGAGGACAGAGAAACAGGAGCAAAAAAATGTGCTAAAGGAGTCTGTTGTTGGAGTGGAGAGACAAGAAACCAAGAAATGAAGAAAAAAAATGAAAAAAGAAAAAAAATTAAACAAAGAAAGAAATACCCCCAGGGATCCTACTGGTGACCAGGGAAGTGGCTTCTAGGCCTTAGGGGACAGCTCGTCTAGAAGGGATGGAGATGGCACACAGCACCAGGTATTCAGGAGACAGGAAATGAAGAAAGTAGAGAGAGATGAGAAACTGAGAATTGAAGAAAAACAAACAAACAAAAAATAATAAAAAATGAGAGGAAAAAAAGTAAGGCCCCCC
>NW_004444285.1:302028-304266 GCF_000243295.1 Trichechus manatus latirostris | reverse complement strand
TGCTTGAGAGTTTATAAGAAACAGAGTTTGTGAGTGTCACCCAATTCTAGTGAAGAGCAATGCTTTATCTCTAATGTCTTCATTTGTGGCATCTTTTGCTAGTAGGAAATGAACTACAGATGCTCAATTAGAATTAAATTTTGGCACTCTTTTATCATTATGCATGCTAGAATGCATGTCCAAGTATTTATTTCTGACTACATTCTCACTTTGTAAAATGTCTCTCTTATCTTTGTATGCATATATATATACACAGACATGTTGATTTTGTAATTACAATTAGACAACGTGTTTTCCACTTTTACAAAAATGTGTTGAGATAGTCAAACATAGAGCATGCTAACAGAATATAGTCAAGTTGTGTGTATATATGTGCAAGTGCCATGTATGTGTGTGCATGTATGCTTGTGTGTGTGCACATGTATATACTTGGGGTGGAAGAACAGAGAAGGATAAGGCCAAAAGAGAAATTTGAAGTATTCATTCATCACTCTGGAACTGCATTCTGTAGAAAGCCTTAGATTTTCAGTAAGGCATAGTAGTCCACATTGACCTGGCCCACATTTCCTCTGACTGATGCTTTACAGCATTCGCATGTGGTGGGCAGACAAGTGGTATCCTCCCAAAGTTAAGACTGTGAGAGTTGGCGGCTGGAGGTGTGAGAGACCTGGATTGCCTTGTCTTCTGATTCCCAACCCACGTTGTCTCCTTTCCCAGGTGCTGCCTCGCACCTGGCAGTTCCAATTTCTCTTTCTCCTGGTACCCTATCCCCCTGAAGCACAAGTTGGGTTGGCAGGTCAGGTGGGTCAGACCCCATGCTTCCCAGGCACCTGATACACTTCCTCCTGATACAATCACTGTGTCCTCCTCTGGTGCCTCCCTGTGATTTTTGCCCCTGGTCCATGCTATGTCACATGCAAAAATGTTGGCGCAAAGCCTTTCTGGTTATAATTTCCGTGTATCTTTCACCTGCAAAGCGCCTGGAGCTCAACAGACCCTCTCTCTATGTGCACTCTGGGCAGAAGAGGTTCTCTCCCCCCACCCCAGGCTGAGCTCACTGCCCACTCTCAAGATCAGGTTTTCTTTGTCTCCTGCAGTGAGCCTCCTTATACTCCCTGGTGTGGCTTATTAATCAGATCTGAGCATGGAAAGAATTACCCAATAACCAATAACCCTTCTGGGTTGAGCCTCAGACAGGCTTGCGAACCCCAAACATAATCTGCTCTGTGGAGACAGTATTGGTGGAAGATGTCAACCAAAGACTAATCCCTCCCATGGTCCAGATTGCTGAGCAGTGTCTTCCAGCCTTGCACATGGACACCATGGCTTTTGGCTTTCATTTCAGCAGCCAGCATCCTCCCACTAAGAAACCATCCCCCTGCAAGCAGCAAGGGTTAGCATGTTCTTAATGTGGCTTGGGTTCCCACCCAGAAACCATATCTCTGGCAAAATGAATCCTCAGGTCAGCCCTGAACTCTTATTTAGTTGAAAATACAGCACTGTAGAGAAGGGTTTAAAAGAAAACATGTCAAAATATCTCTCAGGGGACCTCAGAGTAGGTTGTTGTTTCAGATCACTAACAGTCCATGGTTCTTGGACCAGCTTTTCCTCTGGCACCATCCTGTTTGCCTTGTTCCCCTATCCTCCACCTCCCATCCCTCTTCACTCCTTTAGACCTCAGGCCTGCTCAAGGATCCCTTGGTCTTTCCAGCCCTATAGACAGCTTACACAGGCTCGTCCAGGTCTTATGCCAGCTGCTTCTTCTTAAAGTTACCAATGGCACTCTGGACTGGCCAACCTGAACTCAGCAACGAACACCGCTCTTCCCTCATAAACATATACACCCTTAGAAGATGTAGAAAAAAACTCCAGATGGAACATTTGCTACTCCAAGGTTGAGGTGGTTGCTCAGGAATACACAATTGCTGAAGGAAAACTGAAGAGGATTTAATGGGACCATTCAGAATTGATTGTCTATCAATTATCAACCCCCCAGCACTATGTCATTGTTTTAGTGATTGCGAAAAAAGACTCTTAAAACATCTCAGATCCCAAACAGAAGTGCTACATTGTTGAAAGGGATTAAAAGCACAGCTTCTGAGACATTCCAGAGTGTCTCCACGAGCCCTCCTCTCACTTCCCTCTACAACAGGAGCAAATACTGTGTAAACAGGACAAATACTACTGTAAAATTCTAGTAGAAGTGGTAGTAGTAGCCCCAGAACCTGTCTACCATCA
>NW_004444285.1:291311-301121 GCF_000243295.1 Trichechus manatus latirostris | reverse complement strand
CAATCACAGGGCAGGCTGTAGCCCAGGACCAGACAGAAAGCATTAAACTATCCTTGTTTACAGTTTACCCAGGAAGTGTCAATCAACCTGGACAAAAGTAACAAACACTCTTGGGTAGAATATTATGGCAATGGAAACTCCTCAGGAATTGGGGGGAAAATCTCTCAAGCTGTTTTTCCAAAGAGCCAAGGCAAAAGGCCACATAAAAGGAACTCATTTGACCACAACTATGTACAAATAAAGTAAAACCAAACTAGTTGACGTCAGGTCGATTCTGACTCATGGCAACTCCATGTGTGTCAGATTAGAACTGTGCTCCTTAAAGTTTTCAAGTGATTGATTTTGCAGAACTAGATTGCCACGTCTTTCTTTTGGGGTCCCTCTAGGTGGACTCGAACCCCTAACCTTTCAGTTACCAGCAAGTGCACCACCCAGGGACTATGCATACATAGGTGCTTTTATTTAAGGTACATCACAGCCAGATGCAACACGTGGCCCTGGACTGAAAGCTAGCCTAGACAAATCCCCAAAAAGTGATATCTTTGAACAATGAGGGTATTTGAATTTGGTCTGAGTATTAGTTGATACTAAGGAATCATTAATGATGGAAAAAGTAGATATTTGACTTTGTCAGAAAATGTTCTTATTTTTTAGAGATCCCCACTAAAATATTTAGGAATATAGTATCCAGTTGTCTTTAATTTATATTAGTTAGTGACCAGTTGCCATGGAGTCAAGTCCAAATCATGGTGACCCCATGTGTTTCAGAGTAGAACTGCACTCTGTAAGATTTTCATGGCTGTGATCTTTCAAGGGGTAGATTGCCAGTCCTCTCTTCTGAGGTGTCTCTGGGTGAGTTCAAACTGCCAACCTTTCTGTTAGTGACCCAGTGCTTAATTATTTGTAATTGGAGAAAAAAAATGATAGTCTCAATCAAGTTTGGAACATCCATATCGGGACAAATAGACCTGGCCTGCATTTTTCAAGAGAGAAGTACAAGCTACAACTGGGCGTGTGTTTACCCACATTTCATGGAAATAACAAAATTTCCCTGCATTACCAGTAGTCCAGGGAGGCAGCATGGTGTCTGGGGAAAGATGACTATCCTAAGTAAGTGTGGGATTAAATGCTGAGGCTATTGAGGCTGTGAGAGCTGAGGAGCCTGGTGGTGCAATGGTTAAGTGCTTGGCTGTTAATCAAAAGGTTGGCATTTGAACCCACCCAGTATCTCTGTGGGATAAAGATCTGGTGGTCTGCTGTCGTAAAGATTACAGCCTGGAAAACCCTATGCGACAGTTCTACTGTATGACTTGGGGTCACTATGGGTTGGAGTCAGCTTGACTGCACCTAACATCAACAACGACATTAGAGCTGAGAGCGGTTCACATGGGAGAGGTCAAGGTCAAGGAAGAAGGAGTACAAGAGAGAGCAAGCTTCTCACTCGCAAGTGGCCCTCACCATCATCCTCAGAGCTCAGAGCATTGTGTTCCAGCTTGCAGCCTCCCTTCCAGGTGGCCCGCCTCTCCCACCACTGTGGGAAGCCGAGCCTACTGCTTCCCAGCTGCTGGTTCTGGGGCTGAGCAGCATATTTTTATCATGGGCCTTACTCTCAACCCTTTCCACTAGGTGCTTGCTGGTTTGCAGCACAAACATGCGGCACATTCCTCAGCAGAGAGATGGACTCAGATGATGTACTGCAGTGAGAATGTAGTGCATGGACCCAAGAGGGCACTTCAGGAAGTTCTGAAGGACCTGGAAAGGGCTCTGCGGTATACACGGATGGACCCAGAACATTCAGAGGATCTCTTTAATTTAGATGGAAATAAAACCAAGGTACCATAGTTGTTTGTCTTTAAGATGTAATTATCTCACTTTTTATTCTCACCATAAACTCCTGAAGATGCATCACATTGGGTGATGTGGTATGGGGAATATTCGTACCACAAAGAAATCCATGTCCTAATCTCTGTAACCTGTGAATATGTTACCTTACATGGCAAAAGGGACTTTGCTGGTGTGATTAAGTTAAATTAAGGATGCTGAGATGGGGAGATTATCCTGGATTATCCAGGTGAAACTAGCCTAATCAGTAGGTCCTTAAAAGTGGAGAACATTTCCTGGCTGTGGTCAGAGAAAGAGATGTGATGACAGAAGCAGGGCAGAGATGGGCAATGTTGTTGGATTTGAATATGGAGGAAGGGGCCAGGAGACAAGGAATACAGGCAGCCTCTAGGAGGTGGAAAAGGCAAGGAAACAGACTCTCCCTCACAACCTCCAGAAGGGCTGTCCTGCTGACACCTTCATTTTAGCCCTTTGAGACCCATCAGACTACAGAACTGTAAGATAATACATTTGTGTTGCTTTAAGCCACTAAGTTTGTGCTATATTTGTTATGGCAGCTACAGGAAACTCATACAGGTGAGATGTAACCAAGTGTTATTCCTCAGGTACAGGCTGGTCCCTGATGTGCTCCCTTTACCAATCATTATCTGTAGAAGTGTCCCTTTGTTTGCTACTGAATCATGCTTCTTCTAACATATTTCCTTTTTGGATTACAGAAACTCTTGGCATGATGGCGTGTTCGGTGTGTTGACAGCCTTTCTCAGGTATGGGGCTCTTTGAAAGGGCCTCCCTTTAGGTGAGTGAACTTTCTCCCTCTGCTCAGCTGACTTGGCCTTGGTAGGGGCTGCATTCAAATTACTTCTTTATCTTACTATCTTCAGGGATTGAAAGCACCTTTTATTTTGAAGAAATGGAGCAAGGTGGGAATGTAATTCTGGAATTATATATACCAAGTAGCTGGTTTACCTAGCATTGCTCAAGAGATACATTAGCTAATCCTGAAAGAATGCGCCCTGCTTCTCGTCCTGGCACACTTCTCTTTGCTTCTGGCTCTTCCCTTGAATTTTCAGTCCTGTGAGTGTCTCCTTGTGCCTTCATTCCCGCTGCTCCATCCTGGATTTTAGAGATACACCGGGGCCTCTCAGGCGTATTTGAGTGAATTTTAAGTGCATCACCTAACTTGCTATTTTAGCACATCATCCTGCATCCACACTCCCATATGAGAAAATCTGGCAGTTTTCTTAAGATACTACGCAAACAGAACAACAGAAATTTCATTTTATGCATACAAAGTCCCTTCGAGGTCTTTCCAGAAAGGAAAGTAACGTTTAATAGATAGAAACAAATCAGCTTTCAAGAAGACATATGTCTTGAGAAGGTCTTCATTACTAAAAGTGAGCTGTGCTTTCTGATGACGTTTTTTCTAATCTTCCACTCACTAGGGTGGCTGCAGATGAGCTTTATTCTCTTTGTAAAGTTAGCTGGTTCCTATAGTAATTGTTTATTCTGCCTTGGCTCTTTCACTCCAAGAGTTCTTGAATTCCTTTTAGATAATGCAATTAAAATATTTAACACACTGACACGTAGTAAGTCCTCAATAATGTTAAATATTACAGTATTATAATGATTATTATTAAATTGTTATCATAATCAGCTTAATTAGACCACTTTTTAGGGAACACAAATTAGGTGTAGAATGTTCTAATCAAATTTATGTACAGTAAATCCAAATTTCCTCTTGAATTCTGTTACATTATAAGAGATGTATTTACACCAGGGAATTCCTCAAAGCATTCAAATTAAAAAATAATTTTGAGGACAAATGTTAAAATTGCTTACTTTACATCCATCAGGAAGCTTAATCATCATTTCCCACACTTACACTGTAGCATAGAACAAACAAATGAACAAAACAAAGTTGCTGTTGATTTGGCTCTGACTCATGGCAACCCACATGTGAGACTGTGCTCTACAGGGTTTTCAGTGGCTGATTTTTTTGGAAGTAGATCACCAGACCTTTCTTCCAAGGTACCTCTGATTGGACTCGAATCTCCAACCTTTCGATTAGAAGTCAAGTGTGTTAACCATTTACACTACCCAGGACCTCCACACTGTAGCATAGGCTTCTTTAAAGTCAGTATGTCCACAATACTTCATTTAACAACACCACCTCTTTCCTTCCGTTTGTAGATATGGTTCACAAAGAGAAAAATTGATACTCCCTTTTACTTTACAAGCCACTGAAATTTAGATTCAACTGCCATTGTACCACAAAAACTAATTCACTAATATCTTTGAGGACTACCCAATTTACTAAATCACAAGCGCCTTTAATTTCTTACTTTATTTGCCTTTTCTGTATGCAAATTATGCCATCTGTTGCAAAGAAACAAAAACCATGCAAAAAGCAGCACCTGGGTTGCTACTGGGCCCTGATAGAGAAGGAATACCTGACCACTGAACATCCAGTTATCATGTGGCCAGAGCTATCCATTATTAGCTGGGTTTTGAGAGAGCCATCATGATTGCATGGCCATCCACACATATGTCTAGTGGCAATCCGCTATAAGATGAAGTGTTGCATCTAGGATTGGACATGTGCACAGCCAGAGAGCACAAATAAGCAGCATGAGTAGGGGCAGTAGACCTCCATATCACCTACCACTTTTGCACTGGTGCTTTTCTCTCAGCTCATACCCATGGCTGCTTAGAGGGGACAGTCGCTTAAGACCCAGCTAACAATGAGGAAAACAGTATGATTTTGAAAGCAAAAAATGGACTCCTACTGCATTGCAGCCCAACTCAGATGAATATGAGGGGAATGTCTTTCATGGGAAGAGCTTTGGGCAGAGCACCTGGTCATCCATTATGAGTAGAAAGAGCAATAGTCCAAGATAAGGATATACATAAACTAATGGGCAGTGCCAAATTAATTGGCTTTCTGGTCAATAGCCTCGAAGGAGAAAGATTAGAAAACTTAAGAGGAGGCCTGTGGAACAGATTTGTGGATAGAATTATGGAAGAGGAAAATGTGAAGACTTTCATATCACATGTTAATGTCTACTAGACTGCATCCAACACAGAAAAGGCACTAAACAACAAAACAGTTAAAATGACTCAGCCAGTTGATGTCAGCCACTCTCACTCTCCACTACGCATCTGTCAGTTTGTCATACTGTGGTGGTCTGCATATTGCTGTGATGCTGGAAGTTATACCTCTGATACAATTCCAGCAGTGGGTTTCAGTGGAGCTTCCAGACTAACACAGAATAGGAAGAAGGACCTGGCGGTCTACTTCTGAAAAAATTGGTCAGTGAAAACCTTGTGAATAGCAGCGGAACACTGTCTGATATCGTACTGAAGATGAGCACTCAGAATATGACTGGGTAAGAGCTGCCTTCTCAAAGTAGAGTCGACCTCAATGTTATGGATGAAGTTAAGCTTTCAAGACATTCATTTCCTGATGTGGTATGACTCAAAATGAGAAGAAACAGCTACAAACATCTATTAATAATGAGTCTAGGAAAACTGGAAGGCTTCAAAAATGAAAAGGAGCACATAAACGTAGATATCCTAGGCATTAGTGAACTGAAATGAATTGGTGTTGGCCACTTTGATTCAGACAATAATATGGCACACTATTCTGGGAATGACAAATTGAAGAGGAATGATGTTGCATTCATCCTCAAAAAGAACATGTTAAGATCTATCCTGAAGTACAGTGCTGTCACTGATAGGATAATATCCATAGACTTACAAGGAAGATCAGTTAATACGACTACTATTCAAATTTATGCACCAACCACTAATGCCAAAGATGAAGAAATGGAGGATTTTTACCTATGCCTGCAGTCTGAAATTGATCAAACATGCAATCACAATGCATTGATAATTACTGGTGATTGGAATGTGAAAGTTGAAAACAAGGAAGAAGGATCTGTAGTTGGAAAATATGGCCTTGGTGATAGAAACGACCAGATGAGTTGTGGGATGACAAGGACATCATACATGAAGAAACAAAAGATTATTAAAAAGACAGCAAAGAAAGAAAAGACCAAAACGGATGTGAGAAGAGACTCTGAAACTTGCTCTTGAGCATACAATAGCTAAAGCAAAAGGAAGAAACGATGAAGTAAAAGAACTGAACAGAAGTTTTAAAAGGGCTGCTTGAGAAGACAAAGTATTATAATGAAATGTGCAAAGACCTGGAATTAGAAAGCTAAAAGGAAAGAATACACTTGGCAATTCTCAAGCTGAACGAACTGAAGAAAAAATTCAAGCCTCGAGTTACAATTTTGAAGAATTCTATGGCCAAAATATTGAACGATGCAGGAGACATCAAGAGAAGATGGAAGAAATTCAGTAATGGTATCAAAAAGAACTAGTTGACATTCAAACATTTCAGGAGGTAGCATATGATAAAAAACCAATGGAACTGAAAGAAGTCCAAGTTGCACTGAAGGCATTGGCAAAAAAACAAGGCTTGAGAAGTTGACAGAATACCAACTGAGATGTTTTAACAAACAGATGCAGCATTGGACAAACTCACTCGTCTATGCAAAGAAATTTGGAAGACAGCTACCTGGCCAACTGACGTGAAGAGATCCATGTTTGTGTCCATTCCAAAGAAAGATGGTCTAACGAAATGTGGAAATTATCAAATAATATAATTATTATCACACATAAGTAAGATTTTGCTTAAGATAATTTAAAAAGGTTGCATCAGTACATTGACAGGGAACTGCCAGAAATTCAAGCTGGATTCAGAACAGGACGTGGAATGAGGGATATCGCTATAGATGTTAGATGGATCTTGGCTGAAAGCCAACAATACCGGAAAGATGTTTGCCTATGTTTTATTGAGTATGCAAAGGCAGTCGACTATGTGGATCATAACAAATTATAGATTACATTGTGAAAAATAAGTGTTCTAGAACACTTAATTGTGCTCATGTGGAACCTGTACATAGACAAAGAGGCCATCATTCAAACTGAACGAGGGGATACTGCATGATTTAAAATCAGAAAAGGTGTGTGTCAGGGTTTTATCCTTTCACCATACTTATTCAATTGATATGCTGAGCAAATGATACAAAGAACGTGACATCACTATTGGTGGAAGACTCATTAACAGCCTGTGATATGCAGATGGTACAACCTTGCTTGCTGAAAGTGGAGAGGACTTGAAGCACTTACTGAAGAAGATCAAAGACTACAGCCTTCAGTATGGATTATACCTCAACATAAAGAAAACAAAAATCCTCACAACTGGACCAACAAACAACATCATGATGAATGGAGAAAAGATTGAAGTTGTCAAGGATTTCATTTTACTTGGATCTACAATCAACACTCATGGAAGCAGTAGTCAATAAATCAAATGTGGCGGAGCCAACAGGGTGCTATAGACAGAAGCACCGTGCCATCCCTACACAGCAAAGTCCTGAAAAACTAAGTAAACCAGAGACAAACGTCAATTCTGGAACAATAAGTGTCAAATGAAGAGATAAATAACTCAGCCAAGCACCAAATGGAATAAGAAACTGATAGAGAACAGAGAACGAAGAGAGATACGTGTGGAGGTCCCCTATCAGCAGGATGGATTCACCATCTTAGACTCCTGTTGGAGATCGACAGACAGGGAATACGGGAAAGCAGCTTCAGGGAGCTCCCAGCAGGAGACAAAGCACCCAGTAGCCAGCGATACACTTTCCCACCCACCACCCTTCTTTCCCCCTGCTGGGCCTTCTCTGTTTCCCACCAACTACAGTCTCTTGGCTGGGAGGCACCAGTTTCGGCCCAGTGCTCCTTGTATTCACCCTGCCCACACTGGTCAGCTCCCTGAGTTCCATTTGTTTTTTGCTGGTGTTGCTTTTTTTCACTTCTTTTGGTTTCTTCCGTGCCTCTCACCACCTCCCACTCCTTTCTCTCAAATACCTGGCTCGGTGTGCCACCTTTGCATCTTCTTAAAAGGCTGTAAAGTGCTGCTCCACTGCGGAACTGTTTCCCCGGCCTGCGCCGCCAGGATGGTGGGATCCCTGGGGCTTTTGTTTGTTTATTTGTTTTGATTTGTTTGTTTCTTTGTTTTCTTTTTCTTTTCTTGGCTTGGGAGCCCCTTCTAGCTAGGCTGTACTTCATGGCTTGGGAGCCACTTCCCTAGTGTGTGCAGCTGTGCTTGTGGGATCCCTGAGTGTATTTCTTTTTCTCTTCTTTCCTAATTGTATTTTTTCATTTCTCAGTTTCTTGTCTCTCTATACTTACCTTCATTTCCTGTCTCCTGAATAGCTGGCACTGTGTGACATCTCTACACCTTCTAGCCAGGCAGTACTTCATGGCCTGGGAGCCACTTCCCTGGACTTTGCAGCTGCACTGGTGGAATCCTTGGGGGCTTTTATTTTCTTTTTTCCTATTTTTATTTATTTTCTTTTTATCTCTTTTTTTTCCCTTTTGTTTTCTCCGTTTCTCAGTTTCTTATCTCTTCACTTCAATAGCAAGTTCCCTTAGCATTCTTTTTTTAGTTTTTGTTTGTTTTTGGCTCCTGTTTCTCTTGCCTCTCTTTCCTCTTTCCCATACTCATCTTAGCTCCACATATCACAATCTCCTCCGTGCTTCCTGCCTACCTGCACCATGTGCTGAACATCACACCCTTGAGCAGCACAGGCATGGCTTACTGGAACCTGCCCTGCACTGACTCCCAGCCCGCCCTTTTGGCCCTAGTATATGCCATAAAAAACCTATCCCAGCCCCTCTCCTTCAGCTGGACCTGACCTGCTGCACCATAGCTGAGTGACTGACCCTGTCAACAGGACAAGGAAGTGAAAAGTATCATGCCTACAGATAATCAAACAACAAAGAACGCACAGTCCACCTGCTCAGACATAACCAAATAAAACAAAAAATCAGGACAAAACAAGCAAATCTACAATTAATAAATGAGGAAAATAACTACTGAATGTCCTGAAGACAGCAGACATTATTAAAATATACATAAAAAAAGGACAGGATGGCTCCAGTAGGCGTCCAAAATAAAACACCGGATGACTTTCCTGTGGATGAAAAGGTACTGGAATTACCTGATAGGGAATTCAAATCTCTAATATTCAGAGCTATCCAAGAGTTGAAGCAAAAAACAGACAGAAATGAAGAAAAAATAGACAAATTCATTAAAACGGCTGACAAATTCATGGAAAATACAGACAAAAAAATGGAAGAATTCTGGAAAATAAACACAGAAAAAAATGCCAAAATAAATTCAAAACTAGAAATCATACAAAAAGAACAATTATAAGTCCAAAAGAGAAACAACAAGATTTCAGAAATGGATAGTGTCTTAGAAGAGCTGAGGAACAGGTTTGAAACAATAGAAGACAGGATCTGTGATACTGAAGACAAACATTTGGATACAACTCTGAGGAAAAATCAGAAAAAAGAACAAAGAAAAATGAAGAAACCCTGAAAATTATATGGGAAACGATCAAAAACAAAAATTTGTGAGTGATCGGAGTTCCAGAAAAGGGAGAGAAAACAGAAAACATACAGTGGATCATTGAAGAATTGCTGACAGAAAATTTCCCTAATATCATGATGATGAAAAGCTGACCATCAAGAAGCTCAATGAATACCATATATGATAGGCCCGAAAAGAAAATCACAAAGGCATATTATAATCACACTTGCTAAAACCAAAGACAAAGAAAGAATCCTGAGAGCAGCTTGAGAAAAATAAAAAGTCACGTACACAGGAGAAACAAGAAGACTAAGCTCTGATTATTCAGCAGAAACCATGCAGGCAAAAAGGCAATGGGACGGCTTATATAAAAACTTGAGAGAAAAAAGTTGCCAACCAAGAATAATATATCCTGTAAAACTCTTGTTCAAATATGATGGTGAAATTAGGTCATTTCCAGATAAACAGAAATTAAGGGACTATGTAAAAACCAAACCAAACTTACAAGAATTATTAAAAGG
>NW_004444285.1:271196-288609 GCF_000243295.1 Trichechus manatus latirostris | reverse complement strand
CTAAAAAAATAAAATACTTAGGAATAAATCTAACCAGGGATGTAAAAGATCTATACAAAGAAAACTATAAAACACTACTGCAAGAAACCCAGAGGTATCTACATAAATGGAAAAACATACCATGCTTACGGATAAGTAGACTCAACATTGTGAAAATGACAATTTTACCCAAAGCAGTTTACAAATACAATGCAATTCGGATCCAAATGCCAACAACATTCTTTAAAGAGATGGAAAAACTAATTATTAACTTTCTATGGAAAGGGAAGAAACCTCAGATAAGTAAAGTACTATTAAAGAAGAAGAACAAAGTAGAAGGACTCACACTACCTGACCTCAGAACCTACTATACAACTACGGTAGTCAAAACAATGACAGATACATTGACCAATGGAACAGAATTGAGAACCCAAATGTAAATCCATCCACCTACGGTCACCTGATCTTCGACAAGGACTCAAAGTCCATCAAACGGGGAAAAGACAGTCTTTTTAACAAATGGTGCTGACAAAAATGGATGTTCATCTGCAAAAAAATGAAACAGAACACATACCTCACACCATATACAAAAACTAATTCAAAACGGATCAAAGATCTAAATATAAAGCCAAAAACAATGAAGTTCATAGAAGAAGAAAAAGGATCAAGCCTAGAGGGCCTAATTCACAGCATTAACAGGATACAAACCAAAACCAACAATACACAAACTCCAGAAGATAAACTAGATAACTGGGATCTTCTAAAATTAAATACTTACACTCATCAAAAGACTTCAACAAAAGAGTAAAAAGAGAACCTACAGACTGGGAAAAAACTTCTGGCTATTACAAATCAGACAAAGTTCTAATCTCTAAAATCTACAAGAAAATTCAACACCTCTACAACAAAAAGACAAATAATCCAATTAAAAAATGGGCAAAGGAAATGAACAGACACTTCACCAGAGAAGACATTCTACTGGATAACAGACGTATGAGAAAATGCTCGCAATCACTAGCCATTAGAGAAAAGCAAATCAAAACCACAATGAGATACCACCTCACCCCAGCATTACTGGCAAGAGTAAAAAAAACTGGAAATAACAAATGTTGGCAAGGCTATGGGGAGAGTGGAACTATTATGCACTGTTGATGGGAATGAAAAATGATACCTCCATTTTGGAAAACGATATGGTGCTTCCTTAGAAAGCTAGAAATAGAAATACCATAGGATCCAGCAATCCCATTCCTAGGAATATATCCTAGAGAAGTAAGAGTCGTCACACGAATAGACGTATGGACACCCATGTTCATTGCAACATTGTTCACAATAGCAAAAAGCTGGAAACAACCTAGATACCCATCAATAGATTAATGGATAAACAAAAAACGGTACATACACAAATAGAGTATTACACAAAGATAAAGAACACTGATGAATCTCTGAAGCATCTCATAACATAAGTGAGTCTGGAGGGCGTTATGCTGAGTGAAATAAATCAATCACAAAAGGATAAATATTGTATGAGACCACTATTGTAAAAACTCATGAAAAGGTTTACACACAAAAAGAAACAATCTTTGATGGTTAGGAGGGAGCGGAGGGGTGGAGATGGAAAAATACTAACTAGACAATAGATAAGTGGTAACTCTCGCGAAGGGTAAGACAGTACACATTACTAGGGAAGCCAGCACAACTTGTACAAGGTAAGGTAATGGAAGCTACATAGATAGATCCTAACTCCCTGAGGGACTGAATTGCTGGGCTGAGGGCTGTGGGGACCATAGTCTCAGGGAACATCTAGCTCAATTGGCATAACATGGTTTAAAAAGAAATTGTTCTACATTCTACTTTGATGAGTAGCATCTGGGGTTTTAAAATCTCGTAAGCAGACATCTAAGATATTCCACTGGTCTCACCCCTTCAGAAGCAAGGGAGAATGAAGAAAACTAAAGACACAAGGGAAAGATTAGTCCAAAGGAGTAAGGACCACAACTAACACAGCCTCCACCAGTCTAAGTCCAGTAGAGCTAGATGGTGCCCGGCTACCACCTATGACAGCTCTGACAGGGATCACAAAAGAAGGTCCTCAACAGAACTGAAGAAAAATGTAGAACAAAATTCTAACTCACAAAAAAGACCAGACTTACTGGCCTGACATAGACTGGAGAAACCCTGAGAGTATGGCCCCCGGACACCCTTTTAGCTCAGTGATGAAGTCCCTCCCGAGGTTCACCCTTCAGCCAAAGATTAGACATGCTCATAAAACAAAATGAGACTAAAGGGGTATAACAGCCCCAGGGATAAGGACTAGAAGGTAGGAGGGGACAGGAAAGCTGGTAATAAGGGACCCAAGTTTGAGAAAGGAGTGTTGACAAGTAGTGGGGTTTTTAACCAATGTCATAAAACAATATGTATACTAACTGTTTAATGAGAAACTAGTTTGTTCTGTAAAACTTCATCTAAATTTCAATTAAAAAGGAAAAGAAAGCAAAAGACATATTGCTTTGGGCAAATCTGCTGCAAATGACCTCTTTAAAGTATTGAAAAGCAAGGATGTCACCTTGAGGACTAAGGTGTGCTAGACCCAAGCTATTATATTTTCAATTGCCTCATATGCATGCAAAAGCTGGACAATGAATAAGGAAGACCGAAGAAGCATTGAAGCATTTGAATTATGGTGTTGGCAAAGAACATTGAATATACCATGGACTCCAAGAAGAACAAACACGTCTGACTTGGAAGAAGTACAGCCAGAGTGCTCCCTGGAAGCCAGGATGGCAAGACTTCATCTCACGTACTTTGGTCATATTATCAGGAGGGACTAGTCCTTGGAGAAGGACACCATGCTTGGTAGAGTGTGAGTGAAAAAGAGGAAGACCCTCATTGAGATGGATTGACACAGTGGCTACAATGATGTGCTCCAACATAGCAATGATTGTGAGGATGGCCTTGGTACTGGGCAGTGTTTTGTTCTATCGCCATGAGTCAGGACCAACTCAACAGCATCTAACAGCAACAACAGCCCTAGTTCTAGTACAAAGGGCACAGGAGCATAGTAGACATAGTGGCAGTAGTTCAGACTGTAGAAGCATAGGCTATAGGCATAGATTATCACTAGAGATAATCTAGCTAATGCCACTGCTGAATGTCCAAGCTTCCAGCAACAGAGACCAATACGGAACACCCATATGGCACCAGCAACATCCATCAAGGTGACTATCCAGCTACATCGTGGCCAGTTTGTTACATCAGGTCACTTTCTACCTAGGTGGGACAATAGATCATTCTGACCATGATTGGCATGTATTCTAGGTATTGATTTGCTTTTTTGCCTGTGGAACCTTGGTCATTGCTAATACATGAGGACTTTCAGTATTTTATCTACCAGCATGGGATCTCACATGTTATCACCTGAAATAAGCAACCTACTTTACAGAAAAGGAGATAGATCAGTAGTCACATGGCAGTGGGATCCACTGGTCCTTTGACATACCAAGCTTCTCAGAAGTCACCAGCCTGTCTGAGCAATGAAATATCCTCTTGAAAACATAGCTAAGGCACCAGTCTGGGTCTGATACACTATGAGAATGACACACTGTACTCCAGTGTGCAATATCTACCATAAATCAATGACAACTTTATGGTACTATGTTCCCAATAGGTAGACTACAATGGTTTAGAACCAAGGGGTGGAATTAGTAGTGGCCATACTGGCCCATGACCCACTTGGTGAATTTGTACTTCCTGTCCCTGCAAATTTAGATTCTGTGGCTCTAGAGGTACTGTTTCCCAAAGGGGTAATAATTCAACTGATGTTTCTTCTCAGATATGATTGTCTACCTAGAAAACCAAACAGAATATTTAAAACTAATAAGAGAGCTAATTAATGTGACTAGCTAAAATAAACAGCATACAATAATGGCCTTTCAATATGTCTGCAGTACTAATTAGACAATATAGCATATAAATATAGTTAATTCCCAATACTAATAAAACCTATATGATATCTAGGAACACACTTGACAAGAAATGTCAGATCTTTATGAATAAAGTACTTTACAAACAAACATTTGATTGTACAGAAGGACATAAATGAAGAGAAAAGCAGTTTAAAAACGGAGATGAACAGTTTTTATAGATGGGTAAAGTTAATACAGTAAATATAAAATATATCAACATATTAATGAATCTATAATTTCAACTCAATACTAATGATAATATAACAATGATTTTTATGGAATGTAAAATTATGATTTTGAAATCATATGTACTAGATAATTTCAAAGCAGAAAAATAAGCAACCATTTTCCTGAGTGCCTATAAACATTTATTATAAAAGGTAAGGAAATAAAAACAATGTGTAAGAATAGACAAACATATAAAAGAATAGAAAGTACAGACATTTTCATATGTATGTGAGTAGTTTAAAAAAAACTCACTGTCATCATGCCGATTCCAAATTATAGTGTCCCTATAGGACACAGTAGAAATGCCCCATAGGGTTTCCAAGGCTGTAATCTTTACGAAAGCAGACTGTCACATTTTTCTCCCATGGAATGGCTGGTGGGTTTGAACCATTGACCTTTCAGTTAGCAGCTGAGTGCCTACCCACTGTGTCCCCAAGGCCCCTTGTGAGTAATTAGTACATGATAACGACAGTATTTCAAATCAGTAGGGA
This sequence comes from Trichechus manatus latirostris, assembly GCF_000243295.1. Classification (NCBI taxonomy): domain Eukaryota; kingdom Metazoa; phylum Chordata; class Mammalia; order Sirenia; family Trichechidae; genus Trichechus; species Trichechus manatus. The sequence continues at coordinate 283,949 of NW_004444285.1, read as the reverse complement.
AATATATACTATTAATACAATAGTGTAGGAAATTTTAGCTACCCATTTGGAAATAAAAATTAAAAGTTAAATCTCTTGTAAATGAGTTCAAGAAAATTCAGGGATGATTAAGGAAAAAGTTATGACTATAAGATAGCAGCATTGCACAATAAGTTATTTACTGGGATCAAGGCACTGACAGTCACAACCCAGTCTCCCATGGCTGACAGTCTTCCAGAAGCAAATGACACAGGAAATCACCAGATGCTAAGAGGGCATGAAAACCCTGGGGAAAAGGTATACAAAGAAACAAGAAAAAAGTGGTCCTTTAAAAATAAAAAAATAACGAATTGACAGGAGCTGTTCCTGAGGAAGTCCAGACTTTGGACTTACTTGACAAAGTCCTTAAATAAACTGTCCCACATATGCTCAAAAAGCTAAAGGAAATTGCTAACAAAGAACTAAGAGAAATTAGGAAAACACTGCATGAACAAAATGAGAATATCAGCAAAGAAATGGAAATTATAAAAAGCAACCAAAGAGAAACTCTGGAACCGAAAAGTACAATAAATAAAATGAAAAATTCAATAGAGGAGTTCAACATCAGATATGAGCCGGCAGAAAAAAATCAGTGAATGTAAATATAGGGCAATCGAAATTATCCATCCTTAGAATAACAAAGACAAAAGAATAAACAAGAATGAACAGAGCCTAAGCAACCTGAGGGACACCATCAAATAGATCAACATACATATTATGGGAGTTTCAGACGGAGAGGAAAGAGAGATAGAAAGGAAAAATATTTGAAGAAACAATGACTGAAAATTCCTCAATTTTGATTGAAGACATGAATCTACATGAGGCACACTATAATCAAACTTCCAAAAGCCAATGACAAAGAGAGAGTCTTCAAAACAGCAGGAGAGAAGCAACTAATTTCATTCAAAGACTTGAAAATAAGAATAACGGCAAATTTCTCATTAGAAACTGTGGAGGCCAGAAAGTAGTGGGATGACATACTTAAACTTCTGAAACAACAAACAAAACAAACTGTCGACTAAGAATTCTATATCTGGCAAACCTATGCTTCAAAAATGAAGGAGAAATTAAGATATTCCTAGATTAACAAAAGCTGAAGAAGTTTGCTACCATGAAGACTGTCCTACAAGAAATTCTAAAGGAAGTCTTTCAGGTTGAAATGAAAGAACACTAGGCAGCTACCTGAAGCTGTATGAAGAAATAAAGATCTCCAGTAAGGTACCTATGTAGGTAATATGAAAGCCAGTATTACTATATTTTTGGTTTGTTTCTCCACTTTTTATTTTCTACATGATTTAAAATACAAATACCATATTTTTATGCATATAGTGCATGCCCTCCGCGGTTGTTTGCTGGCCATACCCTCCCCCACCACAAAGCACCCTCACAAGTACAGCCGTGCCAATCCTCTTCCACATGTTTCTGTAAAAAAAAAAAAATTAGCATAGTGTGTTTACGAAAATACCTCATCGGGGGAGGGTGCAGCCGTCAAATGCAAAAGGCACCTGCTATTTGTGTAAAAATATGGTACATGAAAGCAGTTATAAATTTCTTATTAGGCACACAATGTATAAAGATGTAATTTGTAACAAAAAACAACATACTGGGGGAAGAGCTGTACAGGAACAGAGTTTTTGTATGCTATTAAAGTTAAGTTGATATCAATTCAAACTAGATTGTTATAAATTTAGGAATTAACTGTAATCCCCATAGTACCCACAAAGAAAATATATAAAACTATGCACAAAAGGAAATGAGAAAGGGAATAAAAACCACATGCTACAAAAAAAAATAAAAAGTCAATGAAACACAAAAAGGTAATAATGAAGGAAATGAAGGACAAAAATTATATAGAATACAAAGAAAACAAATAGCAAAATGACAAAAGTCAGTCCTCCATTATTAGTAATCACTTTTAATATAAATGGATTATATTCTCCAATCAAAAAGTAGAGATTAGTAGAATGGATAAAAAAGCATGATCCAGCTAAATGCTGTCTACGTGAGAATCACTTTAGATCCAATGATGCAAATAGGTTGAAAGTGAAAATATAGAAGAAGACTTTCTATGCAAATAGTAACAAAAAGAGAGATGGGGTAGCTATAATAATATTGGACAAATAAACTTTAAATAAAAAAACTACTACAAGAGACAAAGAAGAACATTATGTATTTATGTAAGGGCTAATTTAATGAGAAGATGTAACAATTATAAACATTAATTCACCAAACAGCAGAGCCCCTCCTCAAAATGAAGCAAACATTGACCAAATTGAAGGGACCAATAGACTATTTTAGAAAAATAGTTGTAGAAATCAGTACCCTACTTTCACTAAAGATAGAAACTCTAGACAGAAGATCAATAAAGAAATAGAGGACTTTAACAGCACTAAAAACCAACTAGACCTAACAGACATGTATAGGAGACTTCACCCAACAACAGCAACGTACACATTCTTCTTAAGCACTCGTGAATAAACCATAAATAAGATCATAAATGAGACTTGATAAAAAAAAGAATGAAATTATAGAATGTATTTTCTCTGCCTAAAACAGAATGAAGTTTGAAATCAATGACAGAAGGAAAACTGGAAAATTCATAAATGTGTGGAAATTAAATAACACACTATTAAATGATCAAAGGGTCAAAGAAAAAAAATCACAAGGGAAAATACAATATACTTAGAGATGAATAAAAATGAAAATACAACATACCAAACTTAAGCGATAGTGTGAAGGTATTGCTCAGAGAGAAATTTATAGCAGTAAATGGCTACATTACAAAAGGAAAAAGCCATTAAGAAAATGCAAATCAAAACCACAACGAGATACCACTTCACCTCCACTTGGATGGATATAATTAAATAAAGAATAACAAATGTTTTTGAAAGTGTGGACAAATTGGAACCCTCATACATTGCTAGTGGGAATGTTAAATGATTCAGCCACTGTGGAAACCCGTCTAGTTGTTTGTCAAAGAATTAAAAGTAGAATTACCATATGACCCTGCAATTCTACTCCCAGATACATATGCAAAGGAGTTGAAAACAGGTACTTGAACGGTACATGTACATGCATGTTCATAGCAGCCAAAGGTGAAAACAGTTCAAATGTCCAACAAGGGTTGAATTGATAAATTTTGGTGTATGCATAGAAAGGAATATTATTTACCCATATAAAGGAATGAAGTACTGATATATGCTACAACGTGGTAAACCTCCAAAACATTATGCTAAATGAAAGAAGCCAGACAAAGGTCACATATTGCCTGATTCCATTTATATAAAATATACATAATAGATTAGTCCATAGAGGGAGATCACAGATTGGTGGTTTCCAGGGACTGAGGGAGAGGGCAATGGGGAGAAATATTATAATGCATAAGAAGTTTTACTTCGGAGTGATGGAAATATTTTGAAACTAGATACTGGTGATGGTTGGACAACATTGCAAATGTACTAAATGACACTAAATTGTTTAACATGGTAATTTTTATGTTATGTGAATTTCATCTCAATACATTATTTTTAAAAAGATCTGCAAGGTACGTTATCTGTGACAAAAATGTTATAATACAATATATGCAGCATTTTACATAAATTCATGCAAAAACAAGTCAGACATACATCACCAAGCACAAACCATCTATTTTTATAGATCAGTGCTGTCCAATAGAATTTTGTGATGATTGAAGTGTTCTGTAATCTGTCATGTCCAGTACTGTGACCACTAGCTGCACGTGGCTACCGAGCACTTGAAATGTGTCTACTGTGAGATTGGGGAAATGAATTTTAAATTTTATCCAATTTAAATAAATTTAAATAGTTGTGTGTGCTTAGTGGCTTTTGCATTGAACAGCAGAGCTGTAGACACATATATATATACATGTTAAATCACAGATGGAGAACTTGAAATATATTACATGAATGTATTCCTGTATTACGTGAGTAATTGGAAAACTAATGTTTAAAAGGCAAAATAGCTTGTGGAAACAGCAGAGTAAAAAGAATAAGACAGGGTCAGGAACCTGAAATAACTGGGTCTGTATGTGTGGGTCAGTGTGGGGGCTAGAGAGAACAAATGCACAGAGTGCATAAATGCCACCCTGTTGTCTTGAAAGCCCATGGTCATCTTAATTTGAGGATGGGGGTCATGCTGGCTGAAACCCACAGGGTCACAGTGGATGCTTCCATTATTGCATTTATTTAAATGAGCGGCATCCATTCAGCCTACCCTTTTCATCAAGCAATTACATCCCATGTTGATGGATAACTGATGTTGTTCACCAAGTGGAGGTGGGTCAAGCATAGAATTGGGGTAGAGAGGAGTGGTTCCCCTTGAGAGCCCCTATTGTTGTGTCCTGCAAAAGCAGCAGGAGGAGTCAGGCAGTTTGATTTAATGATGGAGACATGCTTCAATGCTTACAAGTAGCGCATAGTAAAAGAAGGTTTGCTGACAGGCTGTTTTATAGAGAGATCAACCATTCCGCTCTAAGTAGGAGCAGACACGTGTTTATTTATTTATTTCTAACTTTCTAAAGGTAATAAAACCATCAGATTTAGTCGGTCAAAACCCGTAGATAACAACATCCTGAATTCATCATCTTTCTCAAGAACACAATCTGATCTCCATGAAATAAACTTAAAAGATTAGTATTTTTCATGAGCATGTTTTCTACAGGGTGCTTTTAACTGCACTGCTCCTGTATACAGGAGTAGAAACGAAATGGTAATGAGGAAAGAACTCTGATTAGGAATGGTTAAATGCTGCATGTGGCAAGTCAAACTGTCTGCCAGTTCTTCAACTCAGGGCAGTGTCTTCTCCTCAAGCACTCAGCCTACATGATCTCCTGTGCTACGTCTGGGTTACTGGAAAGAGAGATGGGGCTCTTTAGAAAGTAGCAAAGTTTGCAGTGAATAAAAATCTGCAACAAAGAGCAATAAAGGCAATGAGGGAAAGACCTGAGCTAAGACAGAGCCCGTATGGGAATGCGCCAAAACCAGGTCAAATCAGGCAGGTTGTTGACTGGAAGGCACAGGCTATCTCATGGAGCAGGACAGGGACATAGCTTCAGGAGGGCAGCAGTGATAGAGGAGACTCAGACAAAGCGAGGAGCCCTTTTTAGCAGGGATAGCTAGAGAATACTCTGTCTGTTTGCACAATTTGAGCATTTGATAACCAAAAAAGAAAAAAAGAAAGAATTGACTGTATAAGGAAATCGATTATTAAAATCTTAAAAGAGTCTCTATAACACAGTCAAGCAGCCCAGATGTGCATTATCAAGTTAAACACCCCCCAAATTCATGGGACCTAAGGAAACTTTTCAGCACTATGGGAAACTTCATTGATTCTTCCATGCTGTTAGCCACACATCTATTTGGCAGATCTATAAAAATAAATGGTGCCCAGATAGACTTAGTAAGATTAAGGTTGGAGTCTTAGTGAAAAGTAAGATTCTCCGTCCTTTTCATCTCTGTTTCTGTATTGTTTTAAGGAGATCCAGACTCCTGGAAATTGTGGGAATTCTTAAAATATACAAGCAAAGTCTAGGAACCAGAGTATGAAGTGGTAGAACAGATGGGATAAGAAAAAACAAAAACATAGAAAATATTAAAGATTTTATTATCTTAAAGTGGAAGGACTTGGGGTCCAACTGTACTATTTAATAGTTGCCTGATCTCAACAGGTGATGATCAAAAAAGTGCATCTGGCAACATGGGGCAACTGTCCTAATAGGGATGACATTAGCAAATGTGTAAGCAACACCCACCATTTGTGAACTTCAGCTCCCACATCTGCAAAAGGGAATGCTTATAAAACCGGCCCCATCTCACTCAAAGGGTTGAGGTAATGGTCAAATGAGGTAGCCCACTTGAGTTACAAAGTAGACTTATAGGTGAATTATCAACATTATTCCCCAGAACTAGGGCAGACCAGTGGAGCTCTGTCAGCTATAGTGAGGACCTCAGAATGCTGCCTTGGAGCTGCAGTAATTCAGTATGGGAGTAAGGAAATCACATGTGAACCAAGCACTCTGGGAATTTGGGAATCTTGGCTACACACAAGCCCGTGAGAATGCTTTACAACATTTTACACCAATTCCCTGGACTAAAGAGGCCCATATGGACTCAAATTATCTTGACCTTTGTTAGTCTACTCTTTCTCACGTGGAAGTCTTGAAATGTACGGAGCTGACCCTTTGCATGAAGAGTGCCCAGTGCTGAGATTGCCCAACAAAAATATGAAAGCACTTAGGGCTCTGCCATTCTCCAAACAATCACTCTCCTCTCTTTACTGTGTGCAGTTGCTAAGTCTGTTTCCAATTATCCTGGGAAGCTGCAATCATGGCCTCACGTTTTGCCCAAAATACTGCTGGGCTTCCATGGAGAGAAAGAGAAAGGGGGGTGGAGGCTGTTCCCGAGAAGTACTTCCATTTGTGATGCCATTGGCACCTTCATAAGTATGGCCTAGGAATAATGGGCCACATTGTATAAGAAATGGGGACCAAAGGGAACGGATACTTCTTCAGCATGTATTTATTAAATGCTCTGATGTTTTTGGAAACTATTCAAGGCATTAGGAGAAGGAAAGTAGAATAAAATAAATGGCCTGTCCCTGCAAAACTTACATTCTAATGAGGTAAAAATATATAGAGAGCCCTGGTGGTGCAATAGTTAAGCACTCGGCTGCTAACCCAAAGGTTAGTGATTAGAACCCACCAGCAGCTCCAGGGAAGAAAAGACTTGGTGATCCACTCCCATAAAGATTATAGCATAGGAAACCCTATGAGGCAGTTCTACCCTGTCCTATAGGGTCTCTATGAGTCAGAATCGACTTGACAGCACACAACAAGAACATACATATATATGTATATATATATACACACACATACTCACATATATATATATGAGTATGAATGTGAATATATAGTCCATATATAATATGTATATTCCACTATATATATTTTTCTACTATATAATGTACATTCCACTCTATATGTAGCTATATGTGTGTATACATATATACTTTAATTACACAGAACAATAATCCTTAGAAGGAAAAATAAAGCATGATCAGGAATTAGTGGATGACTGTAAATTTGGTGGGAGGCTACTTATTTTAAATGAGGTGGTCAGTGAATGGCCCTTCACAGAAGGTGACATTGAACAAAGACCAGAATGGAGTGAGCCGTGTACATAGTGAGGGAAGCAAGTCTTCCCAATAAGGGGAGCAGCAAGGATAAAATGCAGCGGTGGTAAGAATGTTGTTGAAATGGCCTGAGTTAACAGAAGAGTGTGGCAGGTCGGCCAGGGCCGCTAACCAAGGCTCTTGTGCCAACTGCAGGATAGAGCTGGGTGGGGTGCTTCTTCCCTCACCATGAGAGGTATTATTTCTCAGGCACCCAGGCAAAGAACTTGATTCCATCCTTACCCCTTTGATCTTCCTCATATCTTTTCCCACCACACCATCATATTATTGATTTATTTTTAAGCATTTGTTGAAGTATAATTAACATACAGAAAAGGGCACAGAGATGTATATCTGATGAGTTTTCACCAAGTGGACACATCCGGATGACACTCTGGACATTACGGCACCCCGGAAGTCCCCTTGTACCCTCTTCAGTCATTGTCACCTGCCTAGAGGAATCACTATCCTCCTTCGAGTAGCTAATAGATAAATTTGGCCCAGTTTTGGACCTTATATAAATGGAGTCATAGAACGTGTGCTCTTCTCTGTCCTGCTCCTTTTGTTAGTTCAGCACGACATCTATGAGTTCCATCTGCATTGTTTCATGCTCTTGTACACCGTCTATTCTTGTTGTGGTGTGGAATTCTGTTCTGGGAACATCTCACAATTTATTATTCATTCTACTATGGACGGGCATTTCCATAGTTTCCAGCTGTTGAATGTTTTAAAATATAAAATTTGATGAACATATGTATGCATTTTTTGTTGAGTATACGGCTAGGAGTAGAATTGTTCAGTCATAGAGGAGCTGTATGTTAAGGTGGAGCAGATACTGCTGAAGAGTTTTCCAAAGTTGATTCATTAAAAAATAATATATATTTTTCTGATAATGAAAGTAATGCATATTCTTTGTGCATTATGCTCACTTCTCATTACTTCCTCAGAATAGATTTTGAGAAACAGAATTTCTGAGTCATAGGACTTAACGACATTGAAAGCTCTTGCTTTATATTGCCTAATTTTCCTTTAAAAATTGAAAACAGAACTAATTGACAGCTCCACTAGTATTTGGCTGGTTCATTTCACAGACAACATAAAGATATAATATTCTATCAATTACCATTCAGTTTTTATTTGTTAACTGCCATTTGTATTTTTAGTAACTTTCTCATTCAGACCTTTTGCTCATTTTGGGAGGTATTCAGCCTTTTAAAAACTGATTTACATTAACTTTATGTTTCCCAATGATTAACTCCATTTTTACTGTGCCCTCATCTCTTTACCTAAGTTTCACAATTGTTAATATTTCATGAAAGAAGAATCATGCCCCATAGGCAGAAAAGACTTGAAAATCACAATTTATCTCCCCTGAAAGGAAGTGCATATAGGTTTTGGATATACATCTGTACTGCTTATATCATTTCTACTTCTGGGGATCTATCAATTGTCAATGATTTGCAATGGGAATGGTAATTGAAAGTTTGATTCCCTCCTAATGTTCAGCCCATATAAATAATAGAGCTAGAAGTGACCTAAAGCACCTCCTAATCCAGTCTCCTCATTGTGCAATCGGGAACTTGAGGCACAGAGAATGTAAAAGAATTGCTAAGAGTCATACACCATGACTTGGTGTACAGAGTTCCAAAGTCAGGTTTTTTCCCATCAGTTACCTCACCGGCTGTTGAGCAACAATCGCGTTCTCTTTCTGTGATACACAGTAAGTCCCCAGATTACAAATGTTTGATTTAAGGACAACTCCTTCTTTCCCTTTAATGTTATGTAAATTTGCCCTCACTTTGAAATGACTGGACCAACCCTATGCCCACCCAACAAGTTCTTCGTCACAATCCCCTTCACATGCTGCACATGCAGCTTTTAAATCATTGACAAGACTTCAAGCCTTTTCTTGCGCTAAAGTAAGGCTAAAGAAGCATGGTCTGCACCTGTTCCAACTTACCTACACATTCTTAAAGACACACTTATGAATGGATCTCGTTCATAACCCAGGCACTGCCTGTACTTCTTATGGGCGAGGTGCGTGCAGATGAACATATATTATACTTCTGGTTTTCCCTGGCAATCCTGTTCACTTTTTGGAGCACTCTGGAAACTGGAAGTCCCTAGACACTGGCACCTGGAACTCCTGCTGAACATCTGGCTCTTCCCTCCTTGGGGCGCAGACAGAGGTCCCTGCCTCCAGTATGACGCCCTAGATGCTGTGTAAGACGTCAAGGCAAACACGCTCGTTCCTTCACACCTCCTAAGGTCTCTTCAGTGACTCTCACGGGCGCAGCTGGTTTCCTCCAGGAGTCCTTTCTGGTGCTCGGAACCATGTCTAGAGGTAAAGCGTAAGTAATCTCCTGGAGCCTGTCCAGAAAGCTGGAGCACAGCCAGTGCCAAGTGGGCCTGTGTACAATCTGGACAGCGTCCAGGGATCTAGAGACGTCTGAATTCCTCTAAGCGCATCCTTCCAGTAGACTTTTCCCAAAGTGAGACTGGCCCCAAAGGATGACTTTTCATTCGAGCTGGTTTCTTGGCAATGTTCTTTGTAAATCTACAATGAAGTTTACATCAAAAACTAAAATCTGGAATATATCTCTCATCGTAAAATCAGACTTGCAGACCATTTCAAAGTGGCATGAGAAACTAAGGTCTAGGGTTTATTAATCCTATGGAGCCACACATCATGGTTTGGCTGTTTATTACAGTGGGATGAATTCACCACTCTGCCCAGCTTGAAGTCATCTGGCCTCAGGGTGAGAGCTAAGGACTGTCAGGGAGGTTAAGAAGTCTTGCAGGAATTTCTGAGTTGTAATACTTACACCATTTCTAATGAAACTTGTATTAAACAATTCATATATTAACAGTTTTCAAATTACAAAAATAAACATATAAACATTATATTATGCACAAATTTTCAAATATTCCAAGGTTAGAATGCATAATATATGACTAGGACATTTTATATATCCTTTAAGAAACTCAAGGTGTAGATTAGCCAGAGAACATTGGCTAATGTCTAGATTAAAACAATCAGTAAATCTTTAATTACTCGGCCATTTACAATTCAGGTAAAACAGAGGACCCTTTTCTTAACAACAGCTTTCTTGTTTTTAGATTCTGTATCATTAATAAAACAATTTCAAAGCTATTTTTAAAATTGTTTAAATTTTATGTCTTCTATTTAATCAAGAGAACACAGGTAAGCCAATTCTTCCAAATGGAAAATAATACTAATCACAGGAAAAGTATGACTTAAACCAACTGCCACTGGAATTGAAGGATTAGAAAGAACATATTCTCACATGTTCACTGCACTCCCCTATGTTGAAAATGGTCCATAGTTCGTTTTTGGCTTTACAAAGGGAGAAGCAGCAGAAAATAAATCCCAGACAGAGGCTCTCTTCCTTCCAGCTGTCTTCATAGTTGGTATTGATCACTGCTGACCTAGCTGTGACTCATCCTGACTTATCTCCACACTGTACACCTTGTACTCAGTGAACAGTCCACTTGATTCCTGAGCTTCTTGATGGGAACATGGGAGAGGTTCTTGGGCTGAATATACTATGGGGCACAGTTCTACTCTGACACACATGGGGTCACAATGAGTCAGAGTCAACTTGACAGCAACTGGTTTGGTCTGTCTCTTCCATAGCACCTACCAACAGCCGCCTGCTTACAACACCAGACTCCTGGACATTGATCTCGTTAAAATGGTGATGCTGAAGTCCCTGACTACTCTGTTAAATATCTGAAGTTGTTGTGGATCATTGGGCAGCCAACAATTAGACTGAGAACTATGTGGCTATTGCTGTTCAATCTCTTTGTAGCAAATACGATATGCAGTCATGTATAGTTCAGGGTTTGTATCTTGTGTTCTTGTTTCTGATGTTGTGAATTCATTATTAGGGGAAGGATTTAGTGAAATATAGGAAAGTAGGTATTTGTATGTTGCAGAATGAGCTTGGGATGTCCATGAGACTGAGGAACAGAAAATTCCCATTCTTTCCTGGCCATGTGGCCAAGGGCAATTCACTGAAAGTCACTGAGCTTCACTGTCTACTTCAATGAAGTTGCAACTATAACACGTGCCTGACCCTGACATGAGGAACAAAAGAAGATTATGGATAAGAACTCTGTGGCAGAGGAAATGCTGTACATCTCTGAAGGGTTATTAATTTGTAGAATCAAAATGGTTTGCCCAATTCAGTCCACAGTGATTCCAGTGATTCTGTGTTGGGACCATCGCATACAATAACAGTACAGTGAAACCTGTGAGAGTCGGAACTCGATCAGACTGCCTTATTTGTCTGGGTCTCACAAGTTTTCCACCTTGACAGAATGCAGTCTTACCACTTTTCTATTGCTCTCCATTAGTGGAGAATATTTGCGTTTTCCTTCTCTGACAGCTGTCCACTTTACACAGGTGCTGGATGTAGCAGGTTTTACTATATGTCTAACAGCACCATTTTTTGCCTACCATGTGTTAAGTACTGTGCTAATTGTTTAAATGCATTGTCTCATTTAATCTTCACAACCTGTCAAAGACATATTATCAATTGAATTTTACATCTGAGGAAACTGAGATTTAATGAAGTAAAAAACTTGTGCAAGATCCCACAGCTAAGGGCAGTGCTTTAACCCCAACAGGGTTCTATATGAAACCAGTGAAGTTAATTCCATTCTTTGTATTGAAGAGAATTACCCAAGAGCAAAAAAAAAATCTTCGAAACTATTGGATTACACTCTTTTTGGTCTTAGTGTAGGGCAGTTCTACTCTGTCCTATAGAGTTACTAAGAGTTGGAATCAATGGCACACACAACAGCGTTATTTTAATAGTACAGCACATTTTCTTAGCACTTTATAGTTTATCAAGTGTGCTTATAAGGTCTGTGTGATGACGCAGATTCCTTGGTCCCTCTCCCACACAAACAGCTCCTGGGTGATGATCTACATGGCTTAGGGATAGGTGATGCAGAGAAGCATAGCATTCAAATATTTCCCTCTCTCATTTGTTGTCCACAACGACCTGTGTGATAACCACTCATAGCACTAATTCTAGCTTTAGAGATGGAAAAACTGGGGCCCAGAGAGTTTTCTTGATACCTCAGCACTTCTTCCCTCCTGAATGGAGCCAGCTCCTGCCAATTTCTGTTCTCTAGGAAATAGTTTTATCGTGAGTGTTTGCAATAATATTAAGTCATCTGAAGATCCCCTGCTGACTGCTTTTTTCCCCACTGCTCTCACTATTACCATTTTCAATGACCCTGTAGGAGAAGGTGCATTGTTGAAATAAACCAGATTAGCTTAGTCATTTCCATTATTCATTTTGAAACCATCTACAGCTCTGTATTTTTTCTGAACTTCAGCTATAAATTTTAGCTCTGAGGACAGTTTTCTATTGGTCAAGATATGAAGAGATAACTGCTTCTCTTCTTCAAACACGGGTTAGTCCTAGTCCTTCTCCTCGCCTGTGAGGATCTGGCCCTGACCCAGCCACTGGGCCTGGATGTGAATGCCTCCTCATACATACACATGCACAC
>NW_004444285.1:263840-270891 GCF_000243295.1 Trichechus manatus latirostris | reverse complement strand
ACACAGATGCACACACACATACACAAACATAGACATACCCACATACTCAGACACATACACACACATATACATACACACACACATGCACACAGACCACACACCACACATGCACTCACACATACACACACAGTTACACACATAAACACACATACACACACAAGCACACACACATACATGCCCACCCCCCACAAACATAGAGACGCACACACACACGCTTACACACAAGCTTGATGGCATGGCCATGGAGACCTTGCATGTATTCACATGGATCACATAGGTAAGACTCGATCCTCTACTCTGAGTCTTGGCAGACTCCTTACGATCTTCCCAGAACACTTGAGAATGGGGGGTTTGTGAGGAGCTACTTCGAGGCCGTCTTCCCTGTCTCCCCTGAGAGGCTTTCAGGAGACTGTTTCTCAGACTCAGACAAGATACGAGTCTTCTGCCTTGCCCCGTTGGGATACAGCTGCAGACTATGAAATCCCTTAGCTGCCGCTTAGAATTGGCTGCTCAGCAAAGCATGTACTATCTTTTGTGTTGGCAATCACCTGACTACTTTGGTTTTGGTGTCACCCTGTGTGAAGGCCACAGGGAGCTGGCTCCTTTGGCTACTCTTCCTTCTGCTGTTTACGTAAGTAATAGTAAACCGTCTTTATCTAAAAAGGGTTCATTGTTCCTTTATTGGTTGAATCTGTCAGTGTGTATTTTTTTTTTTAAATAAAAAAGAAACAGTCTAACTCCTCCACAGCTAGTTCTTGTTCCCTAAGGTATCCTCTTCAATCTTTTCTGGTTTTACTGCATTGTTTTATAAACTTATAAACATGAAAATGTTTCCATTTCCTTTTTTTTTCCAACCTTAGATAAGCATTCACAATGAAATGTGATGTCTCAGCTCCCTGAAAACACCACTCTTAGAGTCTCCTCTCATGAGCCTTTTCCAAAGCTTGACAGTTTATTTAACTTATGTGATTTATGTGTACTTATTATTACCAAACACTGTTCTAGGTAATTTACAAATATTAACTCATTTAATCTTGGTAACAACTATAAGGTAGATACTATTGGTAATTATATTTTACAGCTGAGGAAAGAAAGGTACAGGGAGCTTAACTAATCTGGCCAACAACTAAGTGCTAGAGCTGGGATTTGAACCCAGGCAGTCTATACCAGAGTCTGGGCTTGAAACCACTCATCTATATTGCCTCTCTTAGTTTGTTTATGGTTTTATTTGTTAATTTAAATAGCATATGTGTATTTGTATTGCTTGTTCTAGGTTTCCTTAATGAAAGATAAAAATATTAGCATTTTCTCTCTCTGTTCACTTCCTTATTTCCACCTTCTACCTTCTGTCCCTTTATATTTACGTTACCAAGATTTTAACAATCTCAGTCTGCATTGTAACATAATCATGTGTACCATACTTTTCTATGGTTGGATTAAAAAGTTTAAAAGTTAAGCAATGATATCAACATTGCTATGATTGAAAATATATTCATATCATGGTAAAGTAGTCTGTTAGATTATACCTCTGTATGGCCCCATGACATAATCCATGGATGACAAATTTTCATAGCACTGAGATAAAATATACTCAGTTTTCTTATTCTGCAACGATTGTTTAAAATACTCATTTTTGGCTTTGCTTCATGTTTGGGCCACAGTTTTCATAGCTTTTTGTTTTTCTTGGAGTTTCTAATTGTTTTTCTTTTTCTTTTTTTAAAAGAATAATGTAGCTCCCACATGTCTTGAAATTTCAATTATATTGTCTATGGCATAAAACGCTGTTTATTTATCTTTTTTCCCAGAGCCATCTCTCCTGGATTTTTCTGATTTGCTGACATAATCTCATAGCTGTTTTTTTTTTTTTTTTGTAAACCATGGAGCTGTCATCCTAAGACTTTTATTTACTGCATTTTTGGATTGGAGTCACTGTTTTCAGGATCCTATATCTTTTTCTTTTCTGACTGCTTATTTTCCTTGAGTATTTTCAAGGAAACAAGCCAAGTGTGTCCTCAAATCTCTCTGTATGGGATTGTTGTTCAGAAATTTCCTTTGTCTCTTGCATTTTATCTAATATTACCTTTCTCTGTCTTCTTGCTTTACATCTTGAAGTTTCATTTACTTTATCTTCCATCACTTTCTTTTGCATCTTAAAAAGCTTTTTACTTAAAGAAAATGGCAATTCACATGCAATTTTAAGAAATAATACAGAAGAGATCCCTTGATCCCTTACCTAGTTTTCTACAACAGTAACCTTTTGCATAACTATAGTGCAATTTCACTATCAGAAAATTGACATTAATGTAATCT
Organism: Trichechus manatus latirostris; assembly: GCF_000243295.1. Taxonomy (NCBI): domain Eukaryota; kingdom Metazoa; phylum Chordata; class Mammalia; order Sirenia; family Trichechidae; genus Trichechus; species Trichechus manatus. The sequence goes on along the minus strand of NW_004444285.1, from coordinate 268,581 downwards.
ATCAACTTGGTAGGTACCCATTTATGTGTGCCTGTATTTAGCTCTGTATTCTCTAATATACGTACATTTATGTAAGCACCACCACAGTCAAGGTACAGAACAGTTTCATCACAAGTGTCGCTCATGCTACTCTTTTATACCTACAGACATCACCCCCTCCCCCCACCCCTAGAACCGCTGGCAACCACTGTTGTGTTTTCTATCACTATAGATTGTCATGTTAAGAATACTATATAAATAGTATCATACAGTATGCAACATTTAGGATTGGATATTTTCACTTGAGATCCATCCAAGTTGTTGCATGGATCAATAGTTCATTCCTTTTTATTGTGGAATAGTACTCCATGATGTGAATATAACAGAGTAGTTTAACCATTCACCTATTGAAGGACTTTTGGGTGGTTTCCAGTTTGAGGCTATTACTAATAAAGCTTTGTTAAAGCTTTTTATATTTAAGTCTGTGATCATTATTGAGTTAACTTTTGTATAAGTGTGATATTTAGGTTAAGGTTAAGTTTTTGGCTATGGTTACCCAATTTTTTGTCCTAGGCATACCTAATTGTTCCCATATCATAGGACACAATACTATACTTCTTCCATTGAATTTCTTTCTCATCTTTACCAAAAATCAGTTAGTTGGGCATGTTTGTGTGTGTCTATTTGTGGGGTTCTCTATTCTGTTCTGTTGATCTATTTCAGAGTGTGTCCTCACTCATGACCTCTTTTGGTTGCTTATGTCAGGATGAAGCAGGTATAACAGTTCCCGTTTCACAGACATAGACACTGAGGCTCAGCAAGTTTCAGTCATTTGCCCTTGGCCACATGACCAGAAAAGAATGGAAATTTTCTGTTTCTCAGTCTCATGTTTATCCCATGCTCATCCTGCAACATACAAATACCTACATTCCTCTGGTATTTCACTAAATCCTTTTCTTAACAATGAACTCACAACATCAAAAACTAGAACATAAGATATAAACAAAGAGACAAGGGGGATATTCCACAGGTGAGAGGAAAACCTTTGTCAACTTCAAACACTGAATTATTTCTGATTGCATATGGTGTTTGCTACAGAGAGACTGAGGTCATTAATGGTTCAGAAGTAGAATATTCATCTTCCATGCAGGAGACTTGGGTTTAATTTCCCACCAAGGCATCTTAAGCATAGCTACCACTTATCTGTCAGTGGAGCTTGCATGCTGTTATGATGCTGAACAGGTTTCAGTAGAGCTTCTAGACTCAAAAGGACTAAGAAGAAAGACCTGGTGATCTACTTTCTAAAACCAACCAGTAAAACCCTATGGATCACAATGGTCTGATCTTATTGTGATGGAGTCACCATGAACTGGAGGCCTACTCGTTGACAGCTAACAACAACAACAATAGCAACAATAACAGAGAACAGACTGAACAGCAGCAGCTACACAATTCTCAGTCTAATTGCTGATCCAAAGTAACTTCAGATATTTGACAGACGAGGAGTCAGGGACCTCAATATCACCATTTTAATAAGACTGATGGCCAGGAGGCTGTTGTTGTAAGCAGGTGGCTGTTGGTAAGTACTATGGAGGGAACAAGGCACCATGTATTCAGCCCAAGATCCTCTTCCATGTTCCCATCAAGAAGCTCTGGAATCAAGAGACTGTACCAATGAGCACAAGGTGTGCAGTGCAGCAATAAGTCAGGATGAGCCACAGCTAGGTCAGTGGTGATCAATACCAACTATGCAGACAGCTGGAAAGAAGACAGCCTTGGGCTGGGATTTATTTTCTGTTGCATCTCCCTTGGTAAAACTTAAAATAAAGTACGTATGGATGGTGGTGGAGCAAAAGTAGCCTAATCTGGGGGTACAAAGGTAATCAGGGCCAATTTTGAGAAGTTTTATATACCATACTAAGAAGTGTGGATTCACATATAGAGAATGGAACTTTGAATAAGTGACTAATCAGGTATGAATTCAAGAAAACACAAAGTAGGACATAGGGAATGTGATTACATGTTAGGCAACCAGTTAGGAGGCTGCTGCAGTGCTTTAAGTGAGGAATAATGAGGGTCTTGATGGAGCCCTGGTGGCACAGTGGTTAAGAGCTCGGTGCTAACCAAAAGGTTGGCAGTTCAAATCCACCAGCTGCTCCTTGGAAACCCTATGAGCCAGTTCTACTCTGTCCTATAGGGTTGCTATGAGTTGAAATAGACTCAATGGCAACAGGTTTGGTTTTTTTTTTTTTGTTGTTGTTGTTGTTTATGAAGGTCTTGGCCTTGAGAATGTAGGGAGAGACATTTTTAACAAAAGATAGAATCAACAAGACTTATTGGCTAATTGGGTGACCACTTGAAGGATGGATTAGAGGAAGGTCAGATTTGTGCAAAGAAACCAGTTAAGCAGGTGTTTGAGCGATCCAGCAAGGTGGAAAAGATTGAATCAAGTCAGGAAATCCAGGATGAGAAGAGGAGGCAGGTGAGAAAGATAATGAGAAGGCCAAACAGACCAGGGACAAGTCCTCTGTGGAGAGCCACCACCTTGGCTCACTGAGGGAGACACAGAGCTTGTTTCTGAGACACAGGGAGGAGGAGATGCCTAAGAACCTGAAAGACAGAAAAAGTATTCCCTAGCCCCAGGCACAGTTAATGCCTCAGAATCTTTTGCAGGGAAGTTCTGTTTATCTTAGCTGGGGAAGTGATGAGTTGGCACCAAGCTTCCAGGAATACTCTCAGTAAAGCAGTAGCTTGTTTTCTTCATTGTCAGGAAAAAAATGCAGAGCGCATTCCTTTTGTTAAATAAATAAATAAATAAATAAAGCTCTTTCTTCTTTGTTCAAACACATGGATGTCTGTCTGTAGATGTGGGGTGAGTGTGGGAGTCCTCCTAAGAAGATCACCTTGTGGTTCAAGGGCTACTGGGTCTCCATGTCTCCACTGGGCCCCTGGAATAAAGGAGACAAGATACTCCTGAAAGCATTGGCACTATCCAGATGAAGATAGACTAGAAGAAATGCCTGGAGCTCTACCTCTGAAAATCAGCCAAGGAAAGCCTGTGGATCACAGCAGTCTTGTCCCATTGTGCATGGGGTTGCCATGAGTCAGAAGTTGACTTGAAGGCAGCTAACAGCAACGACAATGTACTTAACAAATTAAGCAATTCACCATTTGGATCTTACTTTTTTTAGTTCTATGATTAAAAACAACAACAACAACAAAAAAAAAAACTAGCTCCAATTTTTTTTTTTTCCTTCAATCATAGGATGTTAGACATGGATGAAATCTTCAAGGCAAACTCTTCAAACCTTGCAGAGGATATCCAATACATTCAGCATCCCTGGGATAGTGGGCATTGGACACGCTATAATGTGCCCAAAAACACAGGCAGGCTCTTGTGATAAAATGCACTTCCTGGCCAGAGTCATTGGAGCCAGTTAGAATTCCAAGCTCATTAAAAAGGTGCTGGGATTTTCTGCAGGCTCTTGCCAAATTGGCACATGATTAGAGGAGCCTGTCTAACACAGATGCGCAAACCCTACATGTTGCTCCTCAGGGGAGTTGGAGAGTATACTGGTGAAGTGTAAATTTCACTCCAATCATGTTAAGCCAAAGCGGCAACATCAACACATCAGTAGAAGTCAGCAGGCTCATGAGGAATGAAATATTATCCAGTTCCCCAACCAAAATAACCATGGCCATGGCTGGGCAGATTGCATAAACAGCTACTAAACTCTCTCTCCTCTATGAAAAATTCACCTGTTGTCCACTGCCAAAACCAATAAACCACCTCCTTGGCTTGAGCCATCCAAACATTTACTTTAACGGCAGCAGCTTTCAACTCCAACTGCAAGGCCAAGTTGCATGACAAATATACCACTGGCCCTATACTTGAGTGAGGTTTTCTACCAGCGTATTCAAAATATACCCCTGCTGTTGTGGATAAAGAGTCGATAGTCTCTGGAAAACACATTGAAAAGAACAATGAATAATTTTTTCATAACTCTGAAATCTGTAAATGGATTTGTTAAAAAGACAAAGATACTGTGGTAAAGACATGAAATAAACCTCTCTTCTCCTTTTATTACTGCCCCCTCTGTGTGTGTTTAGCGCAGGGACATGCTCATCAGTAAACTGTGTTCTCGACATGGTGTTTAACCCCAGGAGAACCTAGCTAAGACTATAGGACCTACCTCACAGATGATTTTGAGGCCTGATGCCCCCTCTTCTGATGGAACCCCACACTGAAAATGGTATGTAATTCATAGACTGTAAATGACCAAAGGTTGAGATGACATTTTCCATATTGTCTTAGGAATGGCTCTACACGAATTAGGCAGATTTCTAACTCTGGGAATATGGAGATGGCACATCAGAATTTCAGAACAATTAACATTTTCTATGTAAATGAGCCATATTGAGAGTGTCCAGTACAAGCTGTCTTAGTTACCTAGTGCTGCTGTAACAGAAATACATGTATCACAACTGTGTGGCTTTAAAGAAGAGAAATTTAATTTCTCACAATTCTGGAGGCCAGAAGTCCAAATCAGGGTATCGACTGCATTGATTCCTTCTGTGAGCCTCTTTTAGTTCCTAGTGTCTGCTGGTGATCCTTAGAGTTCCTTGGCATCTCTCTTCCCCCTGTGCGTGTCTCTGTGTCTATTCTGGTCTTTTTTTTTTATATATATATTTTATTGTACTTCAGGTGAAGGCTTACAGAACAAATAGTTTCTCATGAAACAGTAGTACACATGTTGTTTTA
>NW_004444285.1:256459-258015 GCF_000243295.1 Trichechus manatus latirostris | reverse complement strand
AGGTTCTCTTCATTTTTCTTTGTTCTTTTTTCTGAGTTTTCCTGAAACAGAGTTGTATCCAAGTGTTTGTCTTCAATTCCACTGATCCTGTCTTTCACCATTTCAAATCTGCTTCTCACCCTTTCTATGACACCGTCCGTTTCTGACATCCTGTTGTTTATCTTTTGGATTTCTAATTGTTGTCTTTGTTTAATTTCTAGTTGTGAATTTATTTTGGCATTTTGTTCCTGCATTATTTTCGTGAATTCCTCCAATTTTTTGTCTGTATTTTCCATGAATTTGTCTATTATTTTCTCATGTTTGTCAGCTTTTTGCCTCAGCTCTTGGAGAATTCTGAGTATTAGAGATCTGAATTCCCTATGAGGTAGTTCTAGTGCATTTTCTTCCACTGGAGAGTCATCTGGCTTTTTATTTTGGATGCCTACTGGAACCTTCCTGTCCTGTTTTTGTAAATGTTTTGATATTGTCTGCTGTCTTCGGAGCAATTAGTAGTTATTTTTCTCATTTATTGATTGTAGGTTTGTTTGTTTCATCCCCCCGCCCTTTTTTTTTTATTTGACTATGTCTGAGCAGGCGGACTGTGTGTTCTTTGTTGTTTGCTCGTCTGTGGGCACAATACTTTTTGCCTCCTTCTCCAATTGGCGGGTTCAGTCACTCAGATATGGTACAGCAGGGCATGTCTAGCTTAAGAGGAGTTACTGGGACGGGTTGTTTGTGACACTTACTACAGCCACCAGAGCAGGTCGGTAATCAGTGCAGGGCGGGTTCCAGTAGGCCGTGCCTGTGTTGCTTGGTGGTGTGATGTCAAGTGCACGGTGCAAGTAGGCAGGATGCAGTGGGGAGATTGTTATGTGTGGTGCTAAGAAGGATATGGGGAGAGGAGAGATGAACAGGAGCCAAAAACATACAAACAAACAAAAAAGTGTGCTAGGGGAGCTTGCCGCCGGAGCAAAGAGACAAGAGACTATGAAATGGAGAAAAACAGAAAGGGGAAGAGAAAGATAAGGAAAGGATGAATAAACAAAATTCAGAAAGGTTAAAGAATTGCAAAGTCCTCAGGGATCCCACCGGTGCAGCCATGAGGTCTGGGGAAGTTGCACTCGGGTGCTGCAGTACAGCCTAGCTAGAAGTCGCAGAGGCATACAACGCCAAGTATTCAGAGAACAGAAAGAGAAGGAAGATATAGAGAGATGAGAAACTGAGCAATGAAGAAAGACAAAAAGGGAAAAAGAGGGAAAAGAAAACAATTTATAAAAAACAACAACAAGAAAGGCCCCCCAAAAAACAGAAAAAAAAAAACCAACGGAAAAAGAAATGCTCTCAGGAATCCCTATGCACGTCCGCGCAAGCCGAGGGCAAGTCTCGTTGCCATGCAGCATCACCTGGCCAGAAAGGGCTCCCAACCCAAGAAAAGGAAAAGAAAACAAACAAACAACCCAAAACAAACAAACGAACAAAAGCCCTTGGATCCCACCAGTGCGGCAGCCCATACCGGGAAGCAGCTCCACACTCGATCGGAGCTCCACAGCCCCTCAGGAAGAAGCAAAGATGGCGCA
>NW_004444285.1:220605-255701 GCF_000243295.1 Trichechus manatus latirostris | reverse complement strand
CTGTTCGGCTTAGTTTTTCAGATCTTTGCTGTAGAGAGATGGCATGGTGCTTCTGTCTAGAGCGCCATTTTGCTGGAACTCCTGTACCCATTCTTGATGTGATTTATGGGCATGTATTGTTTTATTGATGAATTGCCCTTGAATGGCACCATGCTTTCATCAACTGCCATGACACTTGATGACACACACACCCACTTTAGGTGGCTATTGAGACCACTGATAATATTGGTTGCAATCTGTGAAGCCAGTCTTAGCCAGGTTCTCCTTTGGGCATGGCTTTTGAATTGTCATTGCAGTGTATGTTTTAGGTCAGTTTCTTGAATCTGGTGTTAGTCTTAAGGCCTGGAACCAAAACAACAGCCAAGGCATGGTCACTGGACCAATAATGCCTGAGCTCTGGGACGATGTGTATACCCGTCACCATGTGCACAGCAATGAATGCTTTTATTTCCTCTACAGTTGCAGGCTGCCAGGTTTTTGTTGACCTTCTAATCTCCTGCTGTATACCTTGTCTGGTGCACTCCTGGGTCACATAAAGATTTGTTTGGTCCTTTATAATTTCCAAGATCTCTTCTGTAAATGCAGACAAAAAATAATCTACTTCTGTGTCTGTATGGGTCAAGTATGGGTAAACTTTAGCATGTTGCCGAAGCGAGGTCATTAGATTGCCAAAATAGGAGACATTCTTGTACTATTCGCCTTCATTTCCTTCCCTTTCATCATAGGCATCATCATCTGCTTCCACCCTTACCTCTGCGACAGCAGCTGCTTCCTCATTCGCTACTACCATGTCAGTGTTGCGGTTCCTACCTTCATAATGTGCTGCAGATTCCATAAAATGGGTAAAGTCCTCCAAGGCATTCTTGTCACACTTCTCCTTTGAGTCCTCCTCATTGGCAGGTAGAGAAAAGAAATAATCTAGAATTTTTTCATCGTTTCTAAATTGCTTTACCATTTCTATAACAGAGGGGTGTTCCAGAAAAAATAATTGTTGGTTCTGCAAGACTAGGATTATACCTATACCATAACTCCAAACAAACATGAGAATCCACAAGGGGAGTAAATCACCAGATTCAAGTCTCCTGCCCACGTGAATAAAAGCAAAGGGATTTTTGTCTCTGGAAAATTACTACTACAATGAATTCTTTCTTATTGCAAAAGTAGTACTGACATCTCAGAAACAAGAAGAGCTGTCCTGGAAGACTGAAAGACATCTACTCACAGCAGATCATGGATGCCATAACATGTGGGTATAATGGATGGCACTTGAGAAAGTACGGCACCTGAGAATATCTTATTCTCATGAAAAGTACTTCCTCACAAGCACACAGGAACCAAAAAATATATACTTACAAAGCTTATCTCCCATTACAAAAGCCAAAAGAGATAAATGTTTCCAAAAAATCACACCTCCAGGATGCAACACCTAATACAATATACTTTCAATACAGTAACGTGGCACCAACGTCCATTTCTTCAATTTCATGCAGTTGAACAGATCCCTGCCTGGTGGCAGCACACACTCAAAGTTGGAAAGCAACTTCCCAAGAAACCTAAGCGGCAGAAAATGTAGGTTAGTAAATGTATATCCCATTACTCATGAAAGGGTTACTGTAGGTGTATACCCCTACCACACAATATCTGTTGCCGTCAACTCGATTTTGACTCATAGCAACCCTATAGGACAGAGCAGAACTGCTCCATAGGGTTTCCAAGCAGTGGCTGGTGGATTTGAACTGTCAACATTTTGGTTAGCAGCTGAGCTCTTAACCACTGTGCTACCAGGGCTTACTATACCAGGTGTATAGTAAGTTCTAATATCAGATAGGGTAATTTCTCTGTCTTTATTCTTCTGAGTCGTTTGTTTTAGTTATTGTAGGTTTAGTGACTTTCCACATGAAGTTGAGAATCAGCTTGTCTATGTCTACAAAATGACTTGTGGGATATTGACAGAAATTGTTTTAAAACAATTCATTTTGGAAGAATTCACAAGTTTACTGCTTGAATCTTCCAATCCACGTACACAGTCTCTTATTTGTTTAGTTCTTTGATATCTTTTATCAACATTTTGTAATTTTCACCATACAGGTTCTGCACATGTTTAAACAAACCCAAACCTGCTGTCCTCAAGTTGATTATGACTCATAGTGAATTACATTGATTGATTATCAAATGTTGAATCAGCCATGCATACCTGGAATAAATCCCATGTGGTCTACTTTTTCTTGTATTAATATAGCCACTACTGCTTTTTTAAAATTAATGTTTACATGGTATATTTTTTTTATCCTTTTACTTTCAGTGAAATTGAAATGAATTATTTGTAAACAGCATATATTACAGTCATTTTTTATCTATTGGTCAGTATGTTAATTGTTCACTATCAAGATCATCATCCTACCCAAAATTCTACTTCTTAGAGTTCAGTTTATTTAATCAAATATTTATTGGTGTCAACTCTTGAAGAATCCTTCACTCAAGCAACTAACAATTCAATAGGGAAATAGAATTTGTGCAGTTATAGGATGTACAACATATAAAATTGGTAATTTCTTATAAATGATGGGCTTACTTATAGGATTATAGAAAGGAGTTGACTTTCAAAATTATGTTTATAGATTAAGTAATGACATAAAGAGTATGAAGGATAAATTCAAAGGAAGCATGTGTGCAAAAACACATAAGTAACATACATTGTGGTGATGATGGAAAATCTCTAGGGTCCAATTTCTTCCCTCACCTTGGAATTGTTTGCTCTATGTAGTTGTAATTTAAATACAGAATTTAGTTTGAAAATATATAGCTTGGTACCTTAAAGTTTCTGGAAAAAATAATGAAAGAATTTCTAAGTTCAAAGAGGGAAAATTGGATTAATAAGTACTTAAAAAGAAAAGATTTCTTAAAACTCAGTAAAGATAGAGGTAAATTGGAAATATCAGTAGAGATTTGTAATGTCCCCTTTTAAGAGAAAAATCTCTTACTGTGATTCTACAGTGATTCAACACCTCTATTTGCAAATTCAGCTTGGCCACATGGAATAATAAAATGCAGTGCCACCCAATAAAACATTCTGCAATGATAGAAATGTTCTATATCTGTGCTGTCCAATACCATGGTCGTGAGCCACATGAGACCATTGAGCACTTGAAATGTACTATTGCCTAAATGTACTATTGTAACTGAGGAACTGAGCTTTTAATTTTACTTATTTATTAATTTAAGTTTATTTTTATATATAGCTAGTGACTACCATTTTGCACAGTTTATAGTCTCTAATACTACCCTCTCAGGAACCAGAGGTCCTTGGAGAAGAGCTGATTTCATATTTGTGTAGAAAATCTAAAGATTAACCTTGAAGAATCATGTTATTATATTTAAAAAAATACAATACAGATTCTTGCAAGAATGTCTGAAGTGGTGAAAAGGAACCAGTTTAAGGGGATTATTTCGGCAAACTGTAGCAATCTGAGCATTGAGAAGAAAATAAATAATTGTCATCAGTCGAGACAAGTAAATCTGTTGGAGTGACCAAGACTAAATGAAGGGGGTAACTGGGATTGTACCAAGTAGTCCAAAAAGGTATTTTACTAAAACATTAAATATTTCTGCTACAGCTATTACAAAATGACATGTATTGGTCCATCAGCATTATGTGAGACATATACTGAAATTCTGGTCAACTAAGAGGTTAAGAGCTTGGCTGCTAACCAAAAGGTTGGCAGTTCAAATCCACCAGTCGCTGCTTGGAAACTCTGTGGAACAGTTCTACTCTGTCCTATAGGGTTGCTATGAGTTGGAATCAACTCCAGGGCAATGGATTTTGTTTTGTTTTTTTACAATATTATAAGATACAATTTTTTTTTACAGCATTTTGGAGATATAATTGATGTACAGTAAACTGCAAATGTTTAAAGTATATACTTTTATGAGTTTTGACATATATATGTATCAATGAAACTCTTACCATAATCAAGATAAAGAGCTGCTGAACATTTTCTGGTGCCCCTATAATCCCTATCTCTCCCCTCCCCACTCATCCTGCCTAACACAAGACACTGATCTCCTTTCTGGTACTTTTGATCAGTTTTCATTTTCTCTTATGTTGGTTTGGATTCATTCAATCGTCAAGATTATTTGAACTTCATACAGGTTGCATACAGTTCATACCTTTCGAAGTAGTATTCCACTGTATATCTATATACCACAATTTTTTATTCTTTCATCAGTTGCTGGGCATTTGGGTTGGTTCTGTCTTTTTTTTATACTATTACAAATAAAGTTGTCATGAATATTCATGTATAAGTTTTTATGTGGATACATAGTTTCATTTCTCTTAAATACTTAAAAGTGGAATGGATGAACTATATAGTTATTCAAAAAATTGCTAAATTGTTTTCCAACTGTTTTATCATTTTACATTTCCAGCAAGAGTGTATGAGAGAGCCAGTTGTTCCAAGTCCTTACCAACTCTTGGCATGGTCAGGTTTTTTTTTTTGTTTGTTTGTTTGTTTGTTTTTAAGTCATTCTGGTGGAAGTGTAGTGCTATCTCATTGTGGTTTTATGGAGCCCTGTGGCACAGTGGTTAAGAGTTTAGCTGTTAACCAAAAGATTGACAGTTCGAATCCACCAGATGACCCTTGGAAACCATATGGGGCAGTTCTACTTTGTCCTATAGGGTTGCTATGAGTCAGAATTGACTTGATGGCAATGGATTTTTTTTTTTTTTTTTTTTCCTTTGGTTTAATGACTAATCTGTATGCTGAGCAAATAATCTGAGAAACTGGACTATATGAAGAAGAATGCAGCATCAGGATTGGAGGAATATTCATTAACAACCTTTGTTATGCAGATGATACAACCTTGCTTGCTAAAAGTGAAGAGGACTTGAAGCACTTACTGATTAAGATCAAAGACCACAGCCTTCAGTATGGATAACATCTCAACATAAAGAAAAGAAAAATCTTCACAACTGGACCAATACGCAACATCATGATAAATGGAAAAAAGATCGAAGTTGTCAAGAATTTTATTTTACTTGGATTCCAACACCCATGGAAGCAGCAGTTAAGAAATCAAATGACACATTGCATTGGGCAAATCTGCTGCAAAAGACCTCTTTAAAGTGTTGAAAAGCAAATATGTCACTTTGAGGACTAAGATGCCCCTGACCCAAGCCATGGTGTTTTCAGTCACCTCATATGCATTCGAAAGCTGGGCAATAAATAAGGAAGACTGAAGAAGAATTGATGCCTTTGAATTATGGTGTTGACAAAGATTGTTGAATACACCATGGACTGCCAAAAGAATGAACAAATCTGTCTTGGAAGAAGTACAGCCAAAATGCTCCTTAGAGGCAAGGATCATGAAACTTTGTCTCATATGCTTTGGACATGTTATTAGGAGGAACCAGTCCCTGGAGAAGAACATCATCATTGGTAAAGCAGAGGGACAGCAAAAAAGAGGAAGGCCCTCAACAAGATGGATTGACACAGTGGCTGCAACAATGGGCTCAAGCATGACAATGATCATGAGGATGGCGCAGAACTGATGTTTTGTTCTGTTGTACGTAGGGTCGCTATGAGTCAGAATTGACTCAAAGACACCTAATAACAACGACAACAAATGACTAATGATGCTGATCATCTTTTCATGTGCCTATCTATATAGAAGATATTTATTTATATGTTGCTATCTACATATCTCCTTTGGTAAAATGACCATATATTTTGCCCATTTTTTACTGGGTTATTTTTGTCTGCTAATTATTGAGTTGTAAGATTTTTAAAATATATTTTTTAGGTATATAATTGTTGTGAGATACATATTTTGTAAATATTTTCTCCCAGATAGTGACTTGCCTTTTTACTTTGAGTAACAGTATTTTCAAGAACAGAAGTTCTCAATTTTGATGAAGTCAAATTTATTAATTTTTTAAAAATTGTAAATTTCATGCTTTTTGACTCCTATTTAAATAACCTTTGTGAAAACTTAGGTCATTAAGATTTCTCCTCTGTTTTCCTAGATGTTTTAAATTTTAGATCTTACAATTTAGCAGCTTTTTAAAGAGTATTATTATACAGATCAGCTATTTCAAGTTAACTTTTGTATATGTTGGATCCCTGGTGGTGCAGTGGTTAAGAGCTCGGCTGCTAATCAAATAGTCGGCAGTTGGAATCACCAGCCACTCCTTGGAAACCCTATGGGGCAGTTCTACTCCGTCTTATAGGGTCGCTATGAGTAGGAATCGATGTGACAGCAACGGGTTTGGTTTGTTTTCTATGTTAGAAGGTAAAGTTTGAGGTTCATTTTAGCGGAGATAGCTATGAGTCAGAATCAACTTGATGGCAACAGGTTTGGTTTTGTTTTAAATATAGATATCCAGTTTTTCCAGAAACATTTGTTAAAAAAAAAAAAATTACCTTTCTCTGTTGAGTTGCTTCGGCATCTTTATTGAAAATAAATAGAACACATCTGTGTAGGTCTATTTCTGGACTGTCTTTTCAGTTCCATTGAAATATATAATAAAAAATAATAAATACATAATATATAAATAAAATTACAAATTCAATTTCATTAATATCTATAAGGCTATCTTTACACTGATATAACACTATCTTGATTACTGTATCACGGAAATAACTTTTTAAATCAGGCAGTGTTAGCTGTCCAGTTTTGTTCCTCCTTTTCAAAGAAGTTTTGGCCCTCCTATGTCCTTTGCATTTCCATTTAAATTTTAGGATCATTTTGTCAATTTCTAAAAAAAAGAAAAAAACTGCTGGGGTTTTCTTTGGGATATAATCTACACATCAGTAGTGGAGAATTGCAGTCTTCACAGTTTTGAGTCTTCCAATCCATGAACATGATATAACTCTGTGTTTATTCAGGTCTTCTAAAAATTGTTCTCAGCAATGTTTTGTAGTTCTCAGTGTACAGATCTTGTACATACTTTGTCAAATATATCCCTATATTGTAAATGGTGTTGGGTCTGTATTTCAGATTCTAGTTGTTTGATGCTAATATATAGAAATAAAACTAATTTTTATTTATCAACCTGATAACTTGAAAGCTTGTTTGATTTATTAGTTCTAATAGCTTTTTTATTTTTATGGCTTCTTTAGCATTTTCTACACAGATAATCGTATCTTCTGTGAATAAAGACAGTTTTATTTTCTTTACAATATAGGCATATTTACTTTCTTTTTCTTGCCTTTTTGAAAAATCTGACTAGATCCTCTACTACAATGCTGAATAGAAGTGATGAGAGTTGATACATTTAAGATAAGATATTCCATATCTTAGGGAGAAAACACAGTCTCTAAAAATTAGTTATCATGTTAGTTACAAGTTTTTTTGTAAATATCCTTTTTCGGGTTGAGGAAGTTCCCTTCTATTCCTAGTTTGCTAAAAGTTTTTTTTCAGGAATGGATGTTGGAATTCATCAAAGACTTTTTTTTGTATCTATTAAGTGATTCTAATTTTTTTTCTCTTTTTTAATTTGTTAATGCAGTGAATTATCGTAATGGATTTTCAATTACTATAAAAAAAATTATCCTTACATTCTGGGATAAACTCCACTTGGTTGTAATGTTATTATGCTTTTTAAAAATAAATCACTGGGTTGAATTGGCTAATTTTTAAAGTCATTTTTTTTTTTTTTTAAATCTATTTTCACAAGGGATATTTGTCCCTAACTTTCATTTCTTGTAATGTCTTTGTTTGGTTTTGGCATATGGGTGATTGTAGCATTATAGAATGAGTTGGGAAATTTTATTTCCCCTTCGATATTGGGAAGAATTTGAGTAGAATTCTAAGTTCTACATAGAATGCTTCCCTAAATCTGATAGAATTGACTGTGTAGTGGTGTACCCAATTGGGCCTAGAGTTTTCTTTGTGAGACGAATTTTAATTACAAATTCAATTTCATTAATATATATAAGGCTATTCAGATGTTCTTTTTCTTTTTGAGTGTGGTTTAGCAGATTCTTTCATTTAGCTTGTGATTTTATTGGAATGACATTTTTCATAATATCCACTTATTCTTTTAATGCCTGAATAAAATTTATAGTAATATCCCTCTCTTACTCTTCATATTGGCAAATAATGTCTTCTCCCTTTTTTTCCTGGTCATTTGAGTTGAGGTTTATAGGTTTGTTGATTTTCTCAAAGAAATAGTTTTTGATTTCGTTAATTTTATCTGTTGTTTTTCTGTTCTAAACTTCACTGATACCTGCTATTATTAGTATTCGTTTATTTCTTCTGTTCTTTTTCTAATTTCTTGAGAAAAAGCTCAGGTCATTAATTTAAGGTCTTTCTTTTTTTTCTAAACATTTTATTGCTATAAATTTCCTTCTACACATTGCTTTAGCTGTATCCCCAAATTTTAATGTGTTTTCACAACACTTCATACAGTTCAAAATATATTCTGTTTTCCCTTCTGTCTTTTCTATGGCTCTTTAGACTATTTTAAAGAGTGTTATTTAATTTTTAAATATTTTTGGATTTCCCAGATATCTTTCCATTTTTAATTTCTAATTTAATTCCATTTTGATCAGATAATGCACTTTGAATGACTTAAATCCTTTAAATTGATAGAAATTTGTTTTATGGCCCAGGATACAGTCTTACTTGCTGTTTTCCTTGCACTTGAAAAGAAAGTTAATCTTGCTGTTGTTAGGTGGAGTGTTCTAGAAGTGTCAATTAGATTGAATTGTTTTAAGTGTTATTTAAATTTTATATTTTCTTACTTATTTTCTCTTCCGTTGTTCTATCACTTATTGAGAGAGTGATGCTAAAATGTCTGCCAGTAACTGTGGATTTGTCTATGTCTTTTTTCATGTATATCAGCTTTTGCTTCATAAGTTTTTGAAGCTCTGCTTCAAGTTGCATAAACTTTTACGTTTACTCCTTTATGAAACGACCCACTTTATCTCTGGCAATATTCTTTGAAATTTACTTTGTCTGGCATTAATATAGCCAAAACAGCTTTGTTTTGATTAGTATTTGCATGGTACATCATTTTTCATCTTTTTCATTTTAACCTATTTATATATTTTCATTTAAAGTGAGTTTTCTATTTTATTTTGTTTTTAGGCAGCATATAATAGGGGCTTGCATTTTATCTAAACTAAAATATTTTGCTTTAAGTCAATTACATTTAATATCATAATTTATGTTGTTGGGTTTATATGACCATCTTGCTGTTTGTTTCTGTCTGTCCCATTTATTCTTTGCTCTTGTATAACTCTCTCTTCTTTTGGAGTGAGTGCTTTTTTAACAATTCCATTTTACTCTCATTTTGGATTTATTAGTCATTCCTTTTTGTTTTATTTTTTGGTGGTTGCATTAACAAAACCAAAGCCTGTTGACATCAAGTCGATTACAACTCATGGCGAGCCCACATGTTATAGAGTAGAACTGCTCCATAGAATTTTCTTGGCTGTAATCTTTCCAGAAACAGATCGCCAGGTCTTTCTTGCACGATGCTGCTGAGTAGGTTTAAACCGCCAACCTTTAGGCTATTAATCAAGTACAAACCATTTGCACCACGTAGGGACCCTTTTAGTGGTTACATCAGGGTTTATAATATATATCTTGAACACAGAGTGTAAGTTCAAGTAGTAGTATACCATTTCATGTAATTGTCATATCCTCTGTCCTGTTATTTTTGCAATTGTTGTAATGTTTTATGTCTATATTTGTTATAAACTCCAAAATGTAGTGATAATATTTTCACTTTAAACAGTTCATTGCTTTTCAAGGATTTTTTTTTAGAAGAAAACATATTGTATCTTTACTTTTCTATTGAGAGCAATGGTGTTTCAGTGGTAAAGTTCTTGCGTTCCATGCTGAACAGGTTTCTATGGTGCTTCCAGGCTAAGAAGGACTAGGAAGAAAGGCCTTGTGATAAATTTCTGAAATTCAGCCAATGAAAACCCTGTGGTTTACAACAGCTTGATAAGCAACTGATCATGGAGATGGCATAGGGCTGGGCAGCATTTTCTTGAGCATGTTTGTCATGATGTGGGGGCTGATTTGACAGTAGCTAACGACAACAACAACAAATGACTAGGAATGTTAAGTATCTTTTTATGTGCTTTTTGGTTATTTGTGTATCTTCTTTGGAGAAAAATCTATTCAAATCATTTACCTAATTTTTAAAATTGGGTTGTAAGTTTTTGTTTCTTTGTTGTTAAGTTGTAAGATTTCTTTATGTATTTAGGATACTAGATACATTTTATGCAAATATTTTCTCCCATTCTGTAGGCAGTCTTTTCACTTTCTTGATAATGTCCTTGGATACACACAAACACGTGCAAAATAATTTTGATCACATGCAATTCATTGATTTTTTTTATTTTGTTGCTTGTGCTCTTGATGTCATATTTAAGACTACATTGCCAAATTCAAGGTCATGAAGATTTACCCTATATTTTCTTCTGTGAATCTTATGGTTTTAGCTCAATGACTCATTCTGAGTTACTTTTTGTATACGGTGTGAGGTATGGGTTCAGCTTCATGCTTTTACGTGTAGATATCCAGTAGTCCCAGTGATATCTATTGGTGAGACTATTCTTTCCACATTGAATGGTTTTGGCACGCTTGTCAAAAATCAACTGGCCATAAATGTATAGGTTTATTTCTGACTCTTAATTCTATTCCATTTGTCTGTATGTCTATCCTTATGCCAGTATCACACCATTTACATTACTGTAGATTTTTAGTAAGTTTTGAAATCAGGAATTGTGTTTTCACCAACTTTGTCTTTTTCAAGATTGTTTGGCTTTCTGGGACTCCTTGCAATTCCATATAAACTTGAGGATTGTCTTTTCTATTTCTGAAAAGAATGTTCTTGGAAACTTGATAGGGTTTATGTTGAATCTGTAGATCATTTTGGGTAGTATTAACATCTTAAAAATATTGTCTTCCAATCAATGAACATGGGGCATTGTTCTATTTATTTCTGCTTTGATTTCTTTCCACAGTGTTTGTAGTTTTCAGAGTATCAGTTTTGCTTTCCTTTTGTCAAATTTATTCTTTTTTTTTAAATTTTTTAAAAAATTGTACTTCAGGTGAAGGCTTACAGAACAAATATTTTCTCATGAAACAGTAGTACACATATTGTTTTATGACATTGGTTAACAACCCCACAACATGTCAGCCCTCTCCCTTCTAGACCTTTTTTTTTGGCGAAAATATACATAACCAAATATACACCGTTTCAAAAATTTCTACATGCACAGTTCAGTGACGTAGATTATGCTGTCAAATTTATTCTTAAGTATTGTAAGTGGAATTTCTTTCTTAATTTCATTCTTGGATTTTCATTGCTGGCATATAAAACTGTCTTAGGCTGGGTTCTCTAACGAAGCAAAACCAGTGAAGCATACAAATATATATAGAGAGAGATTTATATCAAAGAATTTGCCCACATGATTGTAGAGGCTGGAACATCCCAAGTCCATGGATCAAGACAGAGGCTTCTCCCGATTCATGTAGCTACAGGGGCTGGCAATCTGTCTGGCTGGAGAGCAGGAGTCTTGCTCACAGGCCATGAAGATCAATGAATCCCAAGATTGGCAGGCAAGACCACAAGGCTTCTTCTGATTCATTTAGCTGCAGGGGCTGGCTAACCAAAGATCGGCAGGTCTGAGAGCTGGGCTCCTGCTCACAGGCTGTGAAGATGGAGGGATTCCAGGATTGGCAGAAAGCAGATAGCTCAAGTCCCAAGAACTGGAGGTCAGATGAACAGGAGGCAGCTGCAGGATCCAGAATGAGCAAAAAGCCAGAATGTCTGCTTATATTTGGATGCAGGCCACACCCCCAAGGAAACTCTCTTTCAACTGCTTGACTACTCACAGCAGATTCCATCATGGGAGTGATCACATATAAACGTGGAGAATCATGGCCCAGTCAAGTTAACACACAATCTTAACCATCACAAAAACACAACTAATTTTTGTGTTTTGATCTAGTATCTTACAACTTTTGGTGAGTTAGTTTGTTAACTCTAGTAGCTTTCTTGAGGATTCTTTATGATTTTCTATTTATAAGCTCATGTTAATCTGAATAGAGATAGTTTTACTTCTTCCTTTCCAATTTGCATGTCTTTTGTTTATTTTTCTTGACTAATTTCTCTGGTAGGAACTTCCAGTACAAGGCTGAATAGCAGTGGTGAAAGCAGGCATCTTTGTTTTGTTCCTAATCCTAGGGTGGGGGCTGAGGAAGCTTTCAGTCTTTCCCCATTGAGTGTGATATATGGTGTGAGGTAGGGATTTTCATTAATGCTCTTTATCAAGTTGAGGAATTTTCTTTCTATTCTTAGTTGATTGAATGTTTTATTATGAAATGGTGCTAGATGTTGTTAAATATTTTTTCTGTGTCAGTTCAGATGATCTTTTTTTTTCTTTCATTCTACTAATGTGGTGCAGTACATTGATTGATTTTCTTATGTTGAACCATCCTTGCAGCTCTGGGACAAATCCCACTTGGTCATGGTGTATAATCTTTTTAATATGCTGTTATGCTTGGTTTACTAGTGTTTTCTTGAGAATTTTGCACCTATATTCATAATATATATTGGTCTGTAATTTTCTTTTCTTGTGATGTCTTCATCTGGTTTTTGTATCATGGTAATGCTGACCTCATAGACCAAGTTAGTGAGAGTTCCCTTGTCTACCATATTTTGGAAAAGTTTGAGAAGGATTGGCATTAATTCTTCTTTAAATGTTTGGAAGAATTTCCCAGTGAAGCCATCTGGCCTTGGACTTTTCCTTGCTGGGAGGTTTTTGACATTGATTCAATCTCTTCACTAGTTCTAGGTCTACTCAGATTTCATATTTTTTCTTCCTTAAGCTTTGGGAATTTGTGTGTTTCTAAGAATTTGCCCATTTCATCTAGGTTATTTAATTCGTTGGTGCACAGTTGTTCATAGAATTTTCTTAGAATCATTTTTATTTCTATAAGGTCAGTAGTAATGTTCCCACTTCCATTTCTGATTTTAGTTATTTATGTCCTCTCTCTTTCTTTCTTAGTGAGTCTAACTAAAGTTTGTCAATTTTGTTGATTACACATGCTTTTAAATAGTCATTTTCTTGTCTCCACTATGTTTCAAGCTAAAAGAATCCTTTTGGTTATGCTTAGGGAGAGAACTTTTACCTGTTGAATATAATTACTATTTGCATTTACCCACTGGCACCAAGTTGATTGAATTTTTAAGACTGGTGCTTAAGTATGAGGTATTTCTGTTTGACTCCTTAAATACTACAGAGATATTTGTTCTTGGGCATATTCTGGAAGAATAATGTAATTTATGAGGTCATATGACTAGGTTTTTTTTCATATGTCATCATCAATGATCCAAAATATGAGGGAAAAAGGAGAAACGAATGATCCACTTTCTCTGTCTTTTCATATTGTCCAGGCCCAGATATAGTAAATTAGCTGATGGGTTATTTCTTGCTAATATTAGTATATTCAGCAGTAATTGTCATTTACAAAGTATATTTATTAAAGGTTTACTCTGAAGTGTCAATCACCATAATACAAGAGTGTTACAAGAGTCACACAGGCTTATGTTCTTGCTCCAGCTGTACCACTCATCAAATACTTGTCTTGTGTAATTAATTGCAGCATGTTTTTGTAGTCTAGTGATTAAAGACCTCAATCTCTAGAAAAGAATGCTTGGCCTCAAATCCTGCTTTTCCCATGACTAGCTGTGTACTCTTAGGCCAGTTACTTAATCTCTGTCAGCATCAGTCCATATTTAAAATGTGATTCTGAAAAGGATTTATGTGAATTAAGTGAAAGGAAGTTCCTGACACATAGAAGGACTCAATAAATGTTATGGTCATTATTATTTTCATCAACGATTAAAAGCCTCAGTATGTTTATCTCTTTGTTAGGGGTAGTAATAATACCTACCTCACAGCACTATGAGGAGTTTTGGTTACCTATTGGGTAACAAACCCACCCCACACTCAGTGGCATAAAATGACCATCATTTATTATGTTCTTGGAAGTTGTGTGTCAGGAATTCAGATAAGGCATGGTAGGTAAGACCTCAGCTAGAGAAATTCAGACAACTTGGGTCTGGAAAAATCTGAAAGCTCCCTTGCTCACAGGACTGACACATACACTAGGATCACCTGAAGGGTGGGCTCAACTGTGTAACTACATGTGGCCTATACATGTGACTTGGGCTTCCCACAGAATGGGAATTGGTTCCAACAGGGAGCATCCAAGAGTATTCCAAGAGACCAAGACAGAAGTTGTAAGGCTTCTTCAGAGTCAGTCTCAGAAGTCATACAGCATCTCTTCTTCCACATTTGATTTGTTATAAGTGAATCACTAACGGCAGTTCAGATTGAATAAGAAGGAAATTAGACTCTTCCTCCTGATGGAGTAGTGACAATGTCACAGTGTAAAAGTGCATGTGGGTGGGTAACAATATTGTGACCTTCTTTGGAAAGTACAATATGCCACAGACAATGCAGATGTATAGTAAAAACTCATTAAACGTAAGCTGTTGCTATTGTTTTTATTATTATACTGATATGAATAGGACACGAATCCTTGCTTTCAAGGTTCTTATAATCTAGTGGATAAAAAATATATATATAAGGATATGGGTGTAATAGGATGTGTCTTAGTTATCTAGTGCTGCTATAACAGAAATACCACAAGTGGATGGCTTTAACAAAGAGAAATTTATTCTCTCACAGTCTAAGAGGCTAGAAGTCCAAATTCAGGGTGCCCACTCCAGGGGGAGCCTTTCTGTCTCTGTTGGCTGTGGAGGAAGATCCTTGTCATTAATCTTCCCCTGTTCTAGGAGCTTCTCCATGCAGAAACCCCAGGGCCAAAGGATGCACTCTGCTTTCTGCACTGCTTTCTTGATAATCTGAGGTCCCCATGTCTCTCTGCTCACTTCCCTCTTTTATATCTCAAAAGAGATTGGCTTAAGACACAACTTAATCTTGTAGATTGAGTCCTGTCTCTCATTAACATAACTGCCCATAATCCCACCTCATTAACATCATAGAGGTAGGATTTACAACACACAGGAAAATCACATCAAATGACAAAATGGTGGACAATCACACAATACTGGGAATTATGGTCTAGCCAAGTTGACACATTTTTGGGGGACACAATTCAATCCGTGACAGGATGATGTGATGGAATCCCATAATGGTCATCATGGGGTCTCAGAGAAAAGTACTGTTAATTCTCTCTGTGAAAATAAGCAGAGCCTTTTTGGAGTAGATTAATCTTTTGTTGACTTCATTCAAATCAGAAAGGATATTTCTTATGCAGAGTTTTGGTGGATCAGAAGGAAAATTCCAGAGCATTTCTGGTCCCTGTTGGTGAACCCCTCTCCTTCCTATCATTTTAGAGTCACTAAGCTGGGCCTTAGCTGGCTAGAGTAATGCTCACTAAGTTGTCTGACCGATCCTTCTGCAATGAGATTTATAAATAAGAAATTCTTGATTGTCTTGCTAGAGACAGAACCCCTTCGAAACCTAAAGAGACAACTCAAAATATTGACTGGTCTTCATTTACCCCCAGATGAAGCAAGGGAGTGGAAAGTCTCACCCTTAGAATGGAGGAGGGCCCACCTAATGGTTGGGGAAGGTATTCACTATAAGAGTGCTAGGTGCCAGGCTTATAATGGATTGTGGCAAAAGGAAGAACAAAGAATTTTACGAATTTCTTCATGTCTTATCCCTTTCTTATGATCTTGAGATTATTGGTCCTTGCGTTACAATGAATTGGCTGTGTAGCATGTCCTCCTTCCATGACCTTCTATCCCTGGCAAAATAGCAAACTCTCAGAGGGCAGTCACTGTGCCTTTGTAATTTCACATTACCCCATACATACCAAACCCACAATAAATGTTTAACAAATAAAGATCTTTTATTTTCTTGTCCAAGGACATGCCATAGCTTCTCTTCTATATTTTAACACTTAATAAGAATTGTCACTGAAATTTTCCAATCCCCACATCATACCACTCAATTTCGGGGAAAACTAACCAATGCACTTTATTTCATGTTTAATCTCTCTCTCTCTCTCTGTGTGTGTGTGTGTGTGTGTGTGTGTGTGTGTTAGAGAAGGAGATTGGTGGGGAAGTTTATGGGAACAAAACCTTATCTAGATTTTCTTAATGGTATAGAAGTCTGGCATCATTTTTCATAAAGCTCAGATTTCCAGGAGTAAATCGTAGAGAAGTCACCCATCTTGATGTGCTGTTTTCTTGTCCTTGAGTGTAATTGTTCTCTTCTGTTTCCCCTTCTAGCAGCCCCAAAGGGATTCTCAGATGACTAGGGTGATGTAAAAGAATTTACAAATGTTTTCTTTTAGTCTCAAAGAAGATATTCTGGGTTATTTCCATATTCCCTGAAATGAGTTTGGCTGCAGGAGGAGTGGGAAGAATTCTCAAGCACAGCGTTGAAGTTTTATGTTAAATTTTCTGCAGGAAGGTGGAATAGGGAGTGCTAGTGTCATCTTTAAAGTAGTCCTCCAGAACTCCAAGCCTGCTTCCCAGTAGTTTTGATGTTGCTAAATATCCTGTCTTTAAAAATCTTGCATTTAAGTTTGCCAGTGCAGAGAATTTACTATTCATTTGTGAATTCACTAAAGGTATAAATTGCTTTCTGGATAATTTCATTTTTATACTATGTACTGGCTAGTCAATGAGTAATTTGAAGTCAATCTGTTTTGAGAAAATGCACTGTAAATTTTAATTGCCACTAGCTGGCATGAAGTATCTAGAAAAGGAAAGTCGTGGATGTGATGCCAGAGCAGATGTGTCCTGTAAGTGTGTAACAATGTTGGAATCAAGGTAGAGGTGACAAAATACAGTTTAACCATACTCCATTATCTGCTGAATCATCACATAATAGTTGGAGATATTTATGTTTCATGACTATATTTTATAAGGCATTGGCAGAATAAAGAGTATGTCAGGAGAAAGAACAGATTTTCCCTTCAGAGACAGCTATAAAGCAGTCATGTACAGCTATTTCCTGGTGTATATAAGTTTTCATACTGCTCCAAAAGTCTGTTCTCCAGGATATCTCACTTTATACAACTAAGTATCATTTTAGATATTGAAACTATTCAGTGGCTAGACAAAAAGCAAATTATCATGAATTTGGAAATACTATTTTGGTAAAATCTCTCTCCTGAATATAATCTAAGATTGTTGCTAGGGTTATTTTTCTCACCTCTGTTATGCCATGGCTTTCACTTTCTAAAATTCTTGTTTAAATCAGTTTTATTTTTATTATAGCTGTTAATTAAGTAATTAATTAAAAATATTCGAATTCCTATTATTGACTAGAAATGTCTCTCTCTCTTTTAAAAGAACAGACTGAGATATCAAATTCCTAAATGGTGGAGTTAGGATATATATGGACTTGCTCTTCCTCTAAAATAATGAAAATACAGGCAAAACGACTAAAATCAACCATTTCAGAACTCTGGCAGTTAACCAAAGCCACAGAACAAACTGAAAATTGTCTATCTAATAGAAACTGCTGAACCTCAGTAAGACAATGGGGTCACAACTGAACCTGGGTAAGACAACAGGGTCACAACTAAACCTGTGATATTTTAACTTGAATTATTCCCATCCCCCTCCTTGCCCTGCTCAGTGGCAGGGGCCAAAAGTTGATAATATTACAAATAATGGAGAGACTTGACAGCTTGTGGAGCTCCTTTCCCAGAGAACAGTCAGTATTTTGTCTGAATTTGAAGTTCCCTGGGAAATCTGTATTTCCAAAGTATGGAGCTAGTTGATTTCACTGAGCGCTCAACTCAGCAAGGTGGGGAGAAGCCTACCCACAGGGCATTACCAAAACAATAAACAAGTACTAGCAACAGTTCAGCTGCCTAAGGACTTAATTTTATTTGGGGTAAAGTAGAAGCTGGTGGAGTCTTGGTGGTGCAGTAATTAAGTGTTTGGCTGCTAACCAAAAGGTTGACAGAATCTACCAGCCACTCCTTGGAAATCCTATGGGGCAGTTCTACCTTGTCCTATAGGGTTACTGTAAGTCTGAATTGACTTGAAGGCAATGCATAGAGGCTGTCAGGGAATATAAAAGGAATTCCTGGAGAGAAAGACAACCCTGGGGAACTTTGAAAAGCTCCAACATATTCCTGGGGATCTAAAAAGATGCACACTTGAACAAGACTGTGCATTCTCAAGAAACACTAGAAAAGGAAAAGGCAACAGACACTCACCTCTGTCTGACCTTGAGGCCCTGCTCAAGTGGAAGTGAAAACTAAGGCTGTGTTGTAAAATACCTGACGTTTGAAGGTATGCCTTTTCACACAGATGCCTTGGCAAAGGGTAAAAGAACTATAGGCAAGGCATTTAAAGAACACTTTTGACCAATCATTGACAGACTACTATATCATACTCACCCAGGTGTGATCCCACGGAAGCCAGGCTAGCAGAGAATTCAGAGGCTACACACTACAGGGAAAACAGTATATGCATAATTAGTCCAGGAAAGAGACTAAATAAATAAGCAGCAATAAGAAAAACACACCAAAAATAAACTAATAACAACAGCAAATGTTTGGGGAGTGGTGTGGAAAAATTTGATACCTGGGTTGTTATAATATATTAACTAAAATGTCCAGTTTTCCACAAAAAATATGAAGACATTCAAAGAAAGGTTAAAGTATTTCAGAACACAGTTAAAAAAAGACAGCTAAAAGAAAATATCCCTCAGGGGATCCAGATTTTGGACTTAGTAGACAAACAAGTTAAAAAACCTATTATAAATACAATCAGTTCTTGTTATTAATGGGAGTTATATTTGATAAAGTTGCTGGAAATGCTGAAGTAGCAAATACTGAAGTAATACTCTTAGGGGAAATACAGGGTTAGATTCCTGCAAAGCTATGGTCACAATATTTCATCAGCTTTTCAATACATACATTATTTTATGTGGGTTTCTGTTTAAAGACTCCTTATTTAATATATATTGTTGATTTATTAATATTGAACTCCTCCCAGCAGAGCTATAGCTCATGCCTGAATGAAGCTTATCTAACACACATATATTCTCAGTAAGGCACACCACAGTTTTCTTGCTCTTAGGAACACTACACAGCACGTCAGCACTGAGTTTGTGGATAACTTTGAACAGTGAAGTCAGAAGCAGCAAAAAGCACAAAGATGCAAAGAACACGTCATAAATACAGCATGAGAGGGCACTTATTTACAGTATGAGAGATGAAAGAAGGTAGATTGTTACATTGTTTGACTTCAGCAGGGAATGTGCACATTAGGCAACTCAAATTTTTCACCACTCTGTGCATGTCCACAAATGAAGTGTCACAAGCATTGATGTGGTTACAAACAAATTTCAGCAAATAAACAAATTCACAAATACAGAATCCACAAATAATGAGAATTGACTGCACGCTCAAAAAATTAAATGAAACTGTGTTTCACTAAATAAAGTCAATGAATTAATAGAAATGAAAAAAAAAAAAAGAAGCAAACACAAACTATGGAGTTGAAAAGAAAAATTCACTAGAGGGACCCAAAAACTGATTTTCCCTGGTAAAAGAATCCACAAATGTAAAGACAGGTCAGTAGAGATTATTCAGTCTGATAATTAGAAAAAAAAGATGAAAAAAATGTACAGAACCTCAGAGACTTGTGGGGCACCTTTGAGTGTAACAATGTATGCATAATTGGAGTCTCAGAAGAGAAAGAGGAGATAGAAAGATATTTGAAGAAGTAACTTTCAAAGACTTCCCATCTTTGATGAAAGATTAATCTATACATTTAAGAAGCTCAACAAACTCTAAATAGGATTAAACTCAAAGAGGTCTACACCTAAACACAACACAGTCAAATTGAAAAAAAGTCAAAGACAAAGAGAAAAATCTTAACAGCAACAAGCAAAAGTGGTTTATCATGTACAAGGGATACTAAATAATAGTAACAGCTGATATATATATATTATATACATACACAGGCACACATATATATATAAAGAGAGAGAAAGAGAGAGACATAGAGGTTAGAAGATAGTCTGATGATATCTTCAAATTGTTGAAGAAAAAGACTTTCAGGTAAGAATTTTATTTTATCTAATCTCTCCTTTAACAATGAAGAAGAAATGAAAACATTTCCAGATAAATAAAAACTGAAAGAATTTGTTGTACCAGACCTGCCTTAAAGAAATACTGAAGGGAGTCCTTCAGACAGAAATGAATATAAACTAGACGGTAACTTGAATACACATGAGGATATAAAGAACACTGGTAAAGCTAACCACAGGGAGTCCCTGGGTTACAGACGTCTGACTTTAGGACAACTCATGCTTGCTCTTTAATATTGTGTAAATTTGCCCTCACTTTGAAATGCTTGAACCAATCCCTACTCCCAACAAATTCTTCATCACAATCGTCTTCACTTGCTGCACGTGTAGCTTTTAAATCACTGAAAAAGTTTCAAGCCTTTTCTTGCACTAAAGTAAGGCTAAATAAGAACCGTATGCACCCTTTCCGACTTATCCACAAATTCGACTTAAAGGCACAGTTAGGAATGGATCTCATAGTGACTTTATAGGAGAAAGTAGAACTGTCCCATAAAGTTTCCTAGTCTTTACAAGAGCAGATCATCAGATCTTTTCTCCACAAAGTCAACCTTTTGGTTAGCAGCCAAGCACTTAACCATTACGCTACCAGGACTCTCTTATCTGTCTATCTAGTTAAAGAAATAAGGGGATTGAAAGGGTACTATAGAAAATATCTATTTAAACAAAGAAGACAGTAATCAAGGAATACCAAAAATCAAAACCGTTGCAGTCTAGTCGATTCCAACTCATATCTTATATTCATAGACTGGAAGACTTAACATTGTTAAGATTGCAATATTCTTCAACTTAATCTACAGATTCAAAGACATTTATATCAAAATACCAGCTTTTTTTTTAAAGAAATTGACAAGCTGATTTAAAATTCATATGAAATTGCAAGACACCCAGAAAAGCCAAAAAAAAAAACCTTGGGGGTGGGGGGAAGATAAAGTATGAGAACTTATGCTTCCTGAATTTAAAACCTACTACAAATCAAATAGCTTTCAAGAGTTAATGGCATAAGGATAGACATATAGGCCCATGGAATAGAATTGAGAATCCAAAAATTAACCCTTGCATATAGAGTCAATTGGTATTCAGCAGGGAAGCCAAGACAAGTCAATTGGGAAAGAATAGTCTTCAACAAATGGTGCTTGGAAAAGTGAACACCTACATGCAAAAGATGAATTTGGACCCTACCTCACCCCATGCCCCAAAATTAACTCAAAATGGATCATAAAGCTAAATTTAAGAGCTAAAGATACAAAATTTATAGAAGAAAACATAAGTATAAATCTTTGTGACCTTGGGTCCATGACACTAAAAGCATAGTAGAAAAAAGAAAAAAAAAAGATAAATTGGACTTCATCAAAACTAATAAATGTATGCATCAAAGAACACCATCAAGAAAGTGAAAAGCTAACCCACAGAATGGGACATAATACTTCAAAATTATATATCCTATAGGGATCTTGTATCTGGAATACATAAAAAACTCTTAAAACTCAACAACAAAAGTACAAATAACCCAATTTAAAAGGAGGCAAAGGATTTAAATAGACATTTCCCCAAAGAAGATATACAAATGCCCATAACTGAGGCCGATCTTGTTTTTCTTTTAAATGGAGGTTGCTTCAGCTCCTCATTTACTCTGTTGATAATTATTGCCCTTACTCAAGGAAAAGTTAACCTTTCCTCTTGCATACAGTGCAGAACTTCACCTTAGATCCTGAACATTATCACTGAACCAAAGTCACAACAATTGGAAACATTTCTACTTGTGATTTGTAAATAATTAGATGAAAATCACTCTCCCTGCCCCGTGCAGTGTGGAGTCCGAGTATGTCTAGGCTGAGAGGTGAAATTCTCATGCAGAATAAGTGAGGCACTAAAACCAAATCTGCCTGTTTGTTTTATAAAAGTTACAGCTGGACTATTCTGCTACATTTTTAGTGTCTCAGGAACTACACAAAGAGCTCCAAAAACTTTTAACAAACTGCCTGTGTTTGTCCTTTCCCACTCCACCCCACCACCTCAGTGCTGTCTTGTGAGAACACTTCCAACCTAAGAACTTAGTTTGGCAGCTATTGAGTCATAAGCCGTTTTCAATGAGGACATGGTGACTGTGATTTCTGGCCTGGAGAATTCAGTTTAAAACAGATGGAGTGTCTGGGGAAATCTCCAGGGAGAAGAGAAATGAGTGAATGGGCTCTGGGGCCGCGCTCTGTCACACTTCACTTGACTTACCTGGCCTGTGGAGGAGGCTGAGGTTTTTGCTCCAGTAGCTTCACTTTGGCGCCAGCATTTTCTGATTGTCCATGGATTTGGAACATCTTTTATATATGCTGACTAGCCTTAAATTGCAACACCAAAATTCATTTCTTCCGCACTTCTCTCCTTTGAATAATGCTGTCCCAAGTGACAGGGAAACATTATTTAAATTAAAACAAAAATCTCTGCTTGAGCTGCAAGCCAAGTTCTTCACAAGCCAAAAAGCACCCATACTAAGACATGAGATGAAATGGCAGGCAGCTCTGGGATGTTTTAGTATATGTGATTTGAAGGAAAAGTCTAACACTATCTAAGCAGAGGATTCAAGTGATTTTCAAGCAACAAAAAACTAATGATTTTTACCCATTGTAGGAACAGAAAGATAAGTTTGGGCAATACACAAACCAAGGGTACTAGATCCTGGAATCCATAACAGAGCTTGGTCTGAGAAAGTTGATTTTATGTTCTAATTATCAATTACTCGAATTCATTTTGCCATCAGAAGGCCGTAGCTAGAGAGAGAACCTTATAAAGTAATTGTCGCTAATAAAGATTACAAGATGAGTGAAGTGACTGGGGCAAGGGAGTTAGCTGAGAGATGTGGCCAGGATAGGAAATCCCAAGGTATATAGAAAGATCCAAGAAGTGGTTAACAGGTTGGGAATGAGTTAGAATCCTGAACAGGAAAGAGACTGAAGCTTCCAAAGTTTTTCAGATAAGAATGCAGGTTTGGTGTAACTTTGGAATTTGCTGAACCTCTTTGTGTCTGTTTCCTCATCCATAAAATGAAGATTAGTCCTTACTTCAAGAGGCTATCGTGAAGATTGAATGAGATTGTGTATGTTATACATATACATATGTTTATATATTTATATATCTTTACGCACACACTCATATATTTATATACATACACACACATACACAATGCCTGTAATCATGCATCACACATAAAAATCACAATAAAAGACAATTATTGCTATCACTATCATAATCATTACCATCATCATCATCATCATCATTGCTATTTCAAACCTCACTTCTGAAAATAAGCTTTATTACTTCAAGTGGGACATTGATAATATAGAGAAGAATAGCCAGGTTGCAAAAAGAGGTCATGTGACTAAAGAATCCAGAACAAACACAGTAAAACATAACCTTGTCTTTAAACCATTACCTTCAACAAATGAATTGCAAGGAATCTAAGTAAAATTAGTAGACGAAACTCTGGGACAGGTATCAGTGATAGGAAGAACAATCCCCAGAAAGGTGTCTGTGCCCTAATCCCCAGAACCTGTGAATATGTAACCTTACTTGGCAAAAGAGTTTTGAAGATGTGATTAAAATAATTCTGGATTATCTGAGTGGGCCCGATATAATTACAGTCCTTAAAAGTGGAAAAGAGAGATGTGAAAAGAGGAACAAAGGAAAAATAAAACAAATAGAAACTAAATAGCAAAATAATAGATTCAATCCTGCTATAATTACACTGAATGTAAATAGTCTCAAACTCTCACTAGATGGCAGAGATTGTCAGATCAAGTTAATAAAAAATATTACATTTGTGATATTAGGGTGAGTAGATAAACTAAAAATAATGAAGATAGTATAATAATGACTAAGATTTTGGGAAGCATTGCTTCATTAATGTATATAACTATACCGTTAATTTAATCAAAAAAGTGTACACACAGTGATGGGGATTGGAGGGGAGGGTTTTTGAGGGTACAGTTCTCCAATAATGTAGGGATAAAAAACATGCCATCCAATTCACAGTATTGTATAAATGCCTTGATGTTTTCTCTACAGTTACCCTCATAAGGTTAGGAGTAGCCCCGAGTAACCTATAGATGCTTAATATATCTTCTGATTTAATCAATTGTATTATGTATACTTTCTCTTAAATGCACTCAATTTCAGCCAATGCTGCCAAGTGGAGAAATAGTTTCCCTAATTTTACTATTTGCTAAGTTTAGTGCTTTTAACAGAAACATGGGTAATATTCCTCTATACGCTCTCATTTAATGCTCACAACAACTCTTTAAAACAGGAATTTTTTACCTCCAAATTTCAAATATGAAGCCTGAGGCTTAAATAGATTAAATGTATTATTCCTACAATGTCTATGTGGCTTAAATGAGGTCTTTTTTTCTTTAAATATTATTTATTTTGTTGTTGTTGAGAATATACACAGCAAAACATACATGAATTCAACTGTTTCTACACATACAATTTAGTGATATTGATTGCATTCTTCAAGTTGTGCAACCATTCTCATCCTCCTTTTCTGACTAACATTAACTCACTGCCCTCTAAGGTTCATATCTAATCTTTTGAGTTGTTGTTGTTAATTTGATCCCATATAGATAGTTCTAAAAAAAGCATAATGCTCAAGGCAGACATTTTTTACTAGTTAAAATAAACTATTCTTCAGTTTAAAGAGACTTCAGGGAATATTTTTGTTTTAAGTTAAGAGAGGTCTTATATTTGTGATTCTTGACTACAAAACGTGTCAAGTTTCCATCCCAACTCCAAGTTCTGCTAGAAAGTAATTCAGGATAAATGTCCAAGCTCTTTTTAGCTTTCCTTGTTGTAATTATATAAGCGTTGTAGATTTTCCTTCCTAGTCGTTTTATTTCTAGGCCAACAGGTACTCATCTCTTCCGTGTGTCCTTGAGCCTTACTCCTCATTCCCTTGGCATTCTGTGTTCCCAGATCTAATGTGACATCATAAGACCTAAGTAATAGCTCCCAGGTGAACCTCCCTTTGCTTCCTTTCTTAGGGGATTGGAGTCAGATGGCCTAGACGCAGATATGATCTTGCCACTTACTAACTGTATAATCTTGAGTAAGTTATGGAATGACTCCCAGCCTCAACTTCTTCAACTCTAAAGGAGATAAAAATAGTGGATGTCTCCCAAGGTTTGGTGGAGGATGTATTGAGATCTTTCATTTAAAACGATAATAATATGCACAATCCAAAAACTGTTGTTGTTTTAGTTGTTGTTGTTGTCTCTAATGGAATTAAAAACCCTTTTAGTATGAGCGTTTTCCAATTTTCATCACGGTACCTGTAAACTCTAGAGAGCTATGAGTTTGTTGTGAATATGGGGTTTGGTGAAGCTTCCCTGGAGCAATGTCAATACTGTGCTGACGCATGCAGTAGCCAGCAACCACAGGTGGCTACGAATCACTTGAAATGTGGCTAGTCCAAACAGAGAGGTGTTATATAAGTGTAAAATACAGCACCTAAAAAAGAATGTAAAAGATCTATTAATAATTTTATATTAAATATACATTGAAATGATAGTTTAGATGGATGGGATAAATAAAATATATTATTAAAATTAATTTCATCTGTTTCTTTTTACTTCTTTAATATGGCCATGAGAACATTTAAAATTACATATGTGGCCCCATTACATTTTCATTGGAAAGTGCTGATCTTGTGTTCACTTCTTCATTAAACAACTACTCCAGCGTCAACACTGCTACTCACTGGAGATAAAGACCTTCCAATTTGTTTAGAAGCACAAGGAGATAATAATGTCTACTTCACAGGGATTTTATGAGTTTTTAATGAAACAACTTAGATTCAGTTACACAGGGACAAGCACATAGAACTCAATAACCGGTAGTTAACAATACTGTGGTTACTATCTCTGTCTAAAATGTGAGGCTTTATGATTTTCTGTTCAGGAGAGGCGAGAATCATCTTACCTCTCCTGCAACTGATGTGCTGCTAGCTCAGCGAGGTGCTCTGTACTCAGGGACGATGGTTCCTGGGACTGACCGGTCCCTGAGGCAGCACAACCAGAAGCAGGGTAATGGAACATCTGCCTGGGTACACGGGACCAGCAATGACCCTCTGTGAGAGCCTCTCCAACTTTGCAGTGGGAGGGAGGTTTATGGATGGGAGTTTTGTGGATTGTTGACTTAGATGGGGCAGAGAATGGAGCTTTGTGCAAGGACACTAGGGATGACTGTGCTTTCAGCACGTTTTGTGAGAACCAACTGGCTTTTCTACCCTGTGTCTCACCCCCCACCTAGTTTTCCAGGGACCGACAAGTCTCCTTGTGAGGTGCAGACCACTGGTGATTTATCTGAGGTTCCCTGCCAAGTGCTCTCGATGCTTAACAGGTTTCCACCAAGCATCTCGCCTTCCTTCCCCCTATATAGCAGATTCTTCACTTCTTCATATTCCATGCTAAATAGATTTGGATGGACTATTTGGCATGCTCCACTCCTTCCTGGCCACTGCCTGTGTTCACTCCCTCAAATAAAACCCGAGCTGACAGCAGTGGAATTTATGAAGACCAGTAAGAAATGAGGTATGTAGAGCGGCGTTCACACTAAACTGACCCTGGGAACACTGAGATCTCTATTTCCAGACAAAACTGCACAAATGGTGGGCTCAGATCCTTGCAATTTGAACAGACTAAATGTGCCAAGGCAACTCCAAGAAAAATAGTTTATTGCCTCTGAATACCAAGGATTGGAAGTGTATTGTGGGAGTTGCCTGCCCCCTCACCCTCACACAGCCCCAGGTTCACAATTATCTCCAGGACTGCCTCATCCTTTAGTTGGGTGTGATGGTTCAGTTCCTATGCTCTGAGCCTAAATGGATCTTGAGCTCTAAAGAGAATTTATCTGCAGAATTCCTTGTGTAGTTTTCTTTCTGATGTTTTAGTTGTAGGGAAGAGTGGAATCAATGTCGGCTTGGTAACGCTTTCCAGACCTCCAAAGTAGGCTTTCCTAGTCCCTTTGCACAAAGCACAGTCACCTTCCCCAGAGTGGAGACATAAGTCTTGTCTCCACTGATGTGATGGAGCTTCATGGAAGTTTATATTTTCCTCATGGAATGTGGTGCCCTCCATATTCAAAAGAAACTGATCACAAGAGGCCAAATGTACTCTCAAAATCAGACTCAGTTGCCTCAGAATTATACGCATAGATGATTGGAAACATTCTCTTTTCAGCCTTGAAATTCAAGGTAGTCAGAAATAAACAGCCAAACTACCCTTTGATTTCTGTTATATATGTACTGCCTGTTTCAGAATCCCTACAGACATACTGGAGTTCCTGGGTGATGCAAATGGTTAGCGCAATCAACTGCTAACTGAAAGGGTGGTGGTTCAAATCCACCCAGAAGCACCTCAGAAGGAAGACCTGGCAATCTACTTCCAAAAAATCAGCCATTGATAACCCCATGGAGCATAAGTTCTACTCTGACACACATGGGTTGTTATGAGTTGGAGTCGACCCGACAGCAGCTAGTTTGGTTGTAGACACACTGGTGATGGCTGAGGCGTATTGAAACCCAGATGCAAAGGCCATTAATCCATTCCTCATGGTGTGATTGCTTGGCTTTGAGAGCTGCTCACTGAAGATCCAAAGATGTCAGAGATGACCTACAGTAGAGACATTTGTCATGTTGAGGTAAAAATGTGCCTAAATGGAGAGATTTCTCCCGAGCTGAGGTGCTACCCAGCGCTGGCCAAGGCCCTTGAGGTCTGAGTGGGGCATCGCCAAAACCCAACTCCCTCTCATGCCTGGTTCAGCTTTGTTCCTCAAATAAACTCAAGTCACACTCCATTATTAGCTACAATTTTACCTCAGAAATGTACCAAGTGCTATTCCTGAAAGGTAGACACATCAGAGGAGAGCTTGTCAGAGGCGGGAGTGTCAAGAAAGTGCCTCCGTTTTGTTCCTGCCTCAGTTGTGAGACTCACCTGTCAAAAATGACAATTTCCACAGTCAGAAACATTGTATCTGATAATGAGGAATATTAATACTAAAAATTAAATTCAAGGAAAGGAAAACAAAAGATACGTTCTAAGAAAATATTAGGGGAAAACTGGAAATGATATTTGGAAATGACTTGGAGCTTATTCAGCTCAACAGTCTCTGCCTTCTGGGATAGAATACCTCCTACCAGCCCAGACCATGGACATTAAGCAGTGTAGGCAGGTTGTCATCCTCTGCAGTCTGGCCAAGGGAAGGAACCATGTGTACGTCATTTCTCTATTTAGCTTTTCCCTAATTGCCCAAACAATTATCCCCAGGGAATTTAGGTAAAAGCAATTCTGATAATAACAGGAAAGAAAAAAAAAAAGTAAGATTGCTCAAACAGTTGATTGG
The DNA here is from genome assembly GCF_000243295.1 of Trichechus manatus latirostris. NCBI lineage: Eukaryota > Metazoa > Chordata > Mammalia > Sirenia > Trichechidae > Trichechus > Trichechus manatus. Next base: position 227,187 of record NW_004444285.1, on the reverse strand, counting down.
GATTGTTGTCACTACATCCATATCTTTAAAGATACAGGCATGTCTTTAAATGCACACAACAAAGCTTTAAGGCTTTTGCAGAAACACTAATTTTTTGTCAAAACTCAGTGATTCAGGTTAGTGTACAGCAGTTTGGATTCCAGTCCACTGAAATCAATTGTACTTTGTAATGAGGTAGGCTTTGAATCTTGGAATATGATGTTTACACCTCCCTGAGTAGAGTCAGCCCCCGAAACTTGACTTTTATGAGGGGCTAATAATCCACCTTTTCCACCACTTACCTGTCAGTTTGTTGTATTGTGGTGGTTTGTGTGTTGCTGTGGCATTGGAAGTTATGCCACCAGCATTTCAAATGCCTGCAGGGTCACCCATGACAGACAGGTTTCAGCAGAGCTTCCAGACTACGGCAGACTAGGAAGAAAAGACTGATGATCTACTTCTGAAAATTAGCCAATGAAAATCCTATGGACCACAACAGAACTTGATCTGTTTTGGACTTGCTTTGGCGACATCGGGAAGGATCAATCGCTAGAGGAGGGTAGCATGTTTGGTGAAATAGAGGGCCAGTGAGGCTGAGAGTGAACCTCAGCGAGATGGATTGGCACACTAGCTGTAGTGATGGACTTGAACAGGCTGGATTTGTGAAGATGATGCAGGAAATGGCTATGTTTTGTTCTGTTGTACGTAAGATTGTCATGAGTTGGAGTCAACTTGACGGCAGCTAACAACAACAACAACAATCCCCCTTTTGGCCATTGCCCTCCCTTCTGAGTGCTTTAGAGAAGACACAGAGATGGGTGTTTGCATGAAGAGTAGAGGTGAGTGCTGTGCTGATGTGCACACTAGCAGACTCCAGCTGCATCATTCAAATGCCTCAGCTCAGGCAGCCTGTCTACAGCATGTGCATGAGTATGAAATCACCTAAAAACATGTGCAGAGGAATTGTCAGATTAGTTTATTTCTTTAAATCACACCCAGCTTTATGTCCAGGTGGAAGGGATTTCAATCTTCATTGTTAGTGGCAGAGAGATTTAGTGTTCACAGCGATTGCATTTCCCTGCCTCTCTTGAAGTCCGACTAGGGCCCTGTGACTAGATCTGGTCAGTGAACCACGAGAGAGTGCACCACTTCTGGGCTGAGGCAGTAGAACCCTTCGGCTTCACTCTCTGCTCTCTCTTCCCTGCCTCAGCAAGCTTCAAAACCACATTTCCCAGATGGTGTTGCTTCATGTAGAAGCAACCCGCCAGGTCCATATCCAGTTTTCTGGAAACAACGAAGAAGGGTTTGTTGAGTAAATCCAGGAATGTTTAGGAGTTAATTTGTTCTCATTGCATAACCTGGCATTACCTGGCTAGTTGTATTCTCTAGGCTCATCCAGAGGTGCCTCAGAAGAAAAGCCTAGCCATCTGCTTCCAAAAGGTCACCACCACTGAAAACCCTACAGAGCACAGTTCCACTCTGACACAAATGGGGTCACCATGAGTCAGAATTGACGTGATGGCAACAGATTTGTTTGGTGTTAGGCTTACAGGAGACTAGGAAAGGCTTACACCATGGCAGGAAAATGAGAGAAGGGCCCTTACAACCTCAGTCAGTCATGATAGGCACAGATACTGTCATTGTCCAAGCTCTCACGACCCTTTTAAAGCAGGCATCTTTGCTGATTCCACGCCATACTTAGGAGTCACAAAGTTTAACTCTTGCCAAGGGGAACAATGGATAAAAGGAGAATTCGTCTCCACCTTAGCCCAAGGATTGAGTGATTAAGTAGAGCCAAGACAACACCACTCCAAACGTGGTGCCTGGCATGCAACCTGCAGCTGGGATGGGGAGGCACTGTGCGGAAGTTAAAGGGAACGGTTGTGTTTCCGTAGGATCTAGGGTTACTGCTGCCAGCCTATGCCCCGCAGAGAATGAAGCAGGAGCCGAGCAACTTCAGGAGGCACAGCAGGTTTTCCTCCTTCTGCCCACACTGTGCCCTAGCACCATGCTGCACCTGCAAGATGAATGATAGGAACTGGCAGGGAATGGAGCAAAAGAAAAAAATTCCCACTGCAAATTGATGTACAAACTTAAGCAATTTCTAATAAAATCCCAGTAATATTTTTTGTAGACAAGTTTTTGTTGTGTGCCATGGAGTTGATTCCAACACATACGGTCTCTATGTGACAGAGTAGAACTGCCCCATAGGGTTTCCTGGGCTGTAATCTTTAAGGGAGTAGATCACCAAGTGTTTTCTCCCATGAAGCTGTTGATGGGTTCAAACTGCCAACCTTTTGGTTAGCAACAAAGTGCTTAGCCATTGCACCACTAGGGCTTCTCTCTGTCAACATAGAGAAACTTATTAAAAAATGTATATGTAAAGGAATAGGCCCCAGAATAGCATCAACAATCGTGAAAAAGAAAACTAAAGTGGAGGAATAACTCAGTAATCAAGACAGTGTGGTATTAGCAGAGGATAGACACTTGGGTCTATCCAATAGAATTGAAAATCCAACAATAAACCACACTAATATTCCCAACTTATTTTTGACAAAGGTTCGAAAGCAATTCAGTGGCAGAAGAATAGCCATTTCCACAATGGCTGATGGTACAGTTGGACATCCATCACTGCCAGCTTCCCCTATAAAAAGAAGAATCTTGCCCTAACCTCATACCTTTTACAAAAATTAGTTAGACGTGGATTATGAACTTAAATGTAAAATATAAAACTTTTGGGAAAAAAAAAACTTAGGTGAAAATCTTGAGGACCTGTTGTTGCTGTTGCTAGGTGCCGTTGAGTCTATTTTGACTCATAGCCACTCCATGTGACAGAGTAGAACTGCCCCATAGGTTTTTCTAGGCTGTAATCTTTATGGGAGCAGATTGCTATGTCTTTCTCCCTCGGAGCTGCTGGGTGGGTTTGAACCACAAACCTTTTGGTTAGCAGCTGAGCGTTTAACCACTGCACCAACAGGGCTCCTCTTGAGGACCTAGGGCTAGTTAAAGAGTTTTTAGACTTGATACTAAAAGCACAATCCACAAAAGGAAAAAAAATGATAAAAATACACCTCCTCAAAATTAGCCTAGATAAATACTGTGAGAAAATATGTGAAAGCCACACATCTGGTAAAGGACTACTTTCCAGCATATATAAAGAAATCTCAAAACTCAACAGACAAAAAAAAAAAAAGTCAAATTAGAAAATGGACAAAAACAAACAGACCTTTCACTGAAGGGGACATATAGATGGTAAATATGTATGTGAAAAGATGTTCAACATCATTATCCATTACCCATTAAAAACCCATTGCTGTTTAGTCAATTCTGATTGATTCATTATCCACTAAAAACCTGTTGTCATAGAGTCAATTCTGACTCATAGTGACCCTATAGGACAGAATAGAACTGCCCTATAGGGTTTCCAAGGAGCGGCTGGTGGATTTGAACTGCCCACATTTGGTTAGCAGCCGAACACCTAACCACCATGCCACCAGGGCTCCCATTATTCACTAGGGAGATGGAAATCAAAACCACAAGGAGATACACTACAGACCTAATCAGAATGGCTAAAATAAAAAATAGTGAGATCATCAAATGCTGGTGAGGATGCAAAGCAACTGGGCCACTCACACGTTGCTGGTGGAAATTTAAAATGATACAGCCATTCTGGGAAACATTTTGGCAGTTTCTTAAAAATTCTAAACCGGCAATTGCACCCCTGGACATTCATCCCAGAGAAATGAAGTCTTATGATCACACAAAAATCTGTACATAAATGTTTATAACAGCTTTATTTGTAATAATGCAAAACAAAACAAACCAGATGTCCTTCAATGGGTGAATGGTCAAATAAACTGTGATATAGTTATACTATGAAATTCTCAGAAGTGATACAAACTATTGAGAAGTGCAACCACTTGGATGATCTAAAGGAAATTATGCAGAGTGAATGATAAAAACCAATCTCAAATGGCTCATCTTGTATGATTCAATTTATATAATATTCTTGAAATAACAAAATCATAGAGATGGAGAGCAGATTAGTGATTGCCAGCAGATAGGGGTGGGGTAGGTGTCAGTGTAGCCATAAAGAGATAGCACAAAGAAGGTTCTTATGATGATGGAGCAGTTCTGAATCCTGTGGCAGTGATTATGCAAGTTGACATATCTGATAACACTGCATAGAACACACATGTACACACACACATGAATGTATGCAAAACTGGTGAAATCTGAATAAGGCATATGGCTTCTACCAAAGTCCAGTTTTTGGTTGTGATATTGTACTATAATTATGCAGGATGTTAGCACTGGAGGAAATTGGGTGAAGGGTGCACAAAACTTTCCTGTACATTTTTTGCAACTCCCTGTGACTCTATAATTGTTTCATAATAAACAGATTAAAAAAAAAAAAGTCTGCAGATGATAAACCAAGAGCTTGGACTTCCTGTTTTACAGACTGCAGTCAGCTGCCTGCCCTGAGGAGGCTGCCCTGCTTTTGAGCTTCCCCGTATCTTCTGGAGATGATTCCAGATAAAAGAGTGAATGTGGTGCTTGGCTGACTGACAAACCAAGTTAAGCAGGACTCTAGGGTCTAGGACTTGATGTGGATTGCATAATTCATTCATGTATTTACCATTTGTTTGTTTACTAAATGGTTACAGTGATGGTTAAGTTTTTTTGTCAGTTTGGCTGAGCTATGATTCTCAGTGGTTTCGCAGTTATGTAATGCTGTAGTTTGGTAGTTATGTAATGATGTAGATTGGCAGTTATGTAACAATATAGTCATCCTCCATGATGGAATCTGATGTGATCAGCCAATCAGTTGTAAGTCCAGTTTACTCAGGGATGTGGCCTACATCCAATATATATATGGATGTTCTGGCAAAGCTTGCTAACTAGCTTTGGATCCTGCATCTGGCTCGTCATCTTCTGACCTCTGGTTCTTGGGACTTGAGCCAGCAGCCTGCTGTATTCCCTGCTGATCTTGATTTATCAGCCTTCTCGTCCCGTGAGCCAGCGGCCTGTCATCTGATCTGCTGATCTTTGTTCATCAGCCCCTGTAGCTAAGTGAGTCAGGAGAAGCCTCCAGCCTGATGCCTGACCCATGGACTTGAGACTTACCAGCTTCTACAACTGTGTGAGCCATTTCCTTGAGATAAAGCTCTCTCTCTCTCTAAGTATATGGTTTTGCTTCTTTAGAGGATGTAGCCTAAGACATTTGGTACCAAGAGTGGTTCTAGAGAAACAAAATCATAAGGATGATTTTTCTAAGTTGGTTCTCAAATCTGACTAGTATTAAAGGCACTGATGACTCTGCCTCCAGTAATAAAGAGGCCACTGCTAATCCATGGCATGAGATGGCAGTATTAATACACAAAATGTTACCATCAATAGATCAAGTATTGGTGAGAAGCGAGGTTCTGGGTAATCATATATTTGATACTTTCCTAAATTTTTAACAAAATAAAAAAAAATAGGGAAGCTGGTTGCTGGGTCCTACTTTCACTAGACAAAGTGCTGAAAGAAAGAGATGAGCTCAGGGATTCAGATTCACAGCTCAAGTGCCACATAAAAGACCTGAAAGTTGCCACTTGTGCCCTAAAAGAAAGCATCATTTCTTGTAGTAACAGAGCTGATTGCCAAAAAGTAAACCCAGAGTTTTATCTTAAGAGTGACTGAATTGCAGTGCCAACTGAATTCACAGCCTTGAATGGTGTCTGAAGTTAAAGTGAGGGAATTGATTGGGAAGAAATGAGATCTCGAAGCTTGAGATGGGGCCATTTGGGCATATAATCAGAAATCTGGGGAAATTGAGCCCCTAAACTCTGTTGAATCACTCTTGCCAGCAGAACTAGGCCTTGTACTCTTATTTGAAAAGATTACACCATTCTTTGTCTGCTAAGTCACCCTCCCCATTAAAAAAAATTATCTCCTCCACCTCCATTTGATGAGATTAACCCAGCTGTGACTGAAGAGCCTTTGTCTGAGATATCTTCTGGAGTAGCATCGAGTCATCACCTGGGGAGGCATCTGAGTCATTGCTTGAGGCCTTTCCTAGGGTCGATGCCTTCCATGACATTGCTGAATGTTCCTGGGAGCCACCTCCACCACCCATTTTTTTCTTATAGACCTGTAACTAGACTTAAGTCCCAGTGAGCCCCAAACAGTAAAGTATAAAGTATGATCCAGTAGGAGGTACGCTGCCCTCCAAAAGAACTGCTTGACTTTTCTAATATGTACAAACAGAAACCTGGGGGATATATGTGGAAATGGCTACTAAGGGCATGGGATAATGGTGCAAGGAACATAAAGTTGGATTAGTCTGAGTTTATTGACATGGGCCCATTAAGGACAGATTCTTCATTCAATGTTTTAGCTTGAGAGGTTAGAAAAGGATCCAATAGTTTATTTGGTTGGATCACTGAAGCATATGTTATGTGGTGGCCTACACTCAATCAAGTTGGAGTACCAGACCTGCCTTGGTATACTGTAGAAGAAGTATCTAAAGGCTTAGGGAAATTGGCATGTTAGAGTGGATTTATCAGGTTAGACCCACAGACCCACACATGGAGTACCCAGAGGACATACCTTTTACTA
>NW_004444285.1:204292-220478 GCF_000243295.1 Trichechus manatus latirostris | reverse complement strand
AAGACACCTAACTACAATGGGGCTGATTGGACCTGGTGGTGGTAGAGGCCAAGTGGAGGCACTCAATCAACAAAGACAAGGTGGGTGTAGTTACCATAATGGACAGCAGAGTCAAAGCACTAATCAGAATAGTCTGACTTCTATGGACGTATGGCGTTGGCTACTTAGTCACGGTGTCCCCAGGAGTGAAATAGATGGGAAATCTACTAAATATTTGCTTGATCTATACAACCAGAAGAATTCTAGGTCAAATGAACAGCAGTCTAACTAGAATTGCCAAAATAGAGGGTCATGACACCTCAATCAATTCCCAGACTTGAGCTGGTTTACAGGCCCACAATCCCTTGAATGAAGGGGAGGCTGTGTCCCCTTGAGGAAGGACCCTACTACACTGCCAAAGATCTATATGGTTACTCTTTTCCCCTGCCTTCCCAAAAGGGATTTATGGCCTATTATAAGAGTGACTGTTCATTGGGGAAAAGGAAATAATCAGACTTTTCAAGAATTTCTGGATACTGGCTCTTAACTGAAAATAATTCCAGAGACCCAAAACATCACTGTGGCCAACCAGTCAGAGTGAGGGCATATGAAGGTCAGATTATTAACGGAGTCGTAGCTCAGGTTCATCTCACAGTGGGTCCACTGGGTCCCCAAACCCATCCTGTATTTATTTTCCCATTTCCAGAATGCATAATTGGAATAGATATACTCAGCATTTGGCAGAACACCCACACTGGATCCCTGACAAGTGCAATAAGGGCTATTATGGTATGAAAAGCCAAGTGGAAGCCATTAGAACTTCCCCTACCTAGGAAAATAGTAGACCAAAAGCAATAACACATTCCTGGAGGAGTTGCAGAGATTACCGCCATGATCAAGGACTTGAAGGATGCAGAGGTGGTGATTCCCGCCACATCTCCGTTCAACTTGCCTATCTGGCCTGTGCAAAAAGCAGATGAACCTTGGAGAATGGCAGTGGATTATCATAAATTTAACCAGTGTCCAATGCATTGTGATGTTTCCCCGATAGCCAGGATTTACAGTTTCAAGAATCAAGGGGTAGAAATGGGAGTGGCATCACTCACTATTACCCATAGTGACCCACTTGCAAAATTTTTCCTTCCTGTCCCTATGATTCTATGCTCTGCAGGTCTAGAGGTCTTAGTTCCATAGGAAGAATGCTCCCACCTGGAGACACAACATGGATTTCATTGAACTGGAAGTTAAGAATGCAACCTGGCCACTTTTGGGCTCCTTATACCTCTGGATCAATAGGCAAAGAAGGGAGTTACCATACTGGCTGGTGTGATTGATCCTGATTACCAAGAGGAAATCAGATTGATATTACATACTGGAGATAAAGAAGAATGTATCTGGAATACAGGAGATTCCTTAGGGTGTCTTAGCACTATCATGGCCTGTGATTAAAGTCAATAGAAAACTATAGCAACCTAATTCCGACATGACTACTAATGGCCCAGACCCTTCAGGAATGAAAGTTTTGGTCACTCCACCAGGCAAAGAACGATCACTAGCTGAGGTGCTTGCTGCGGGTATATGGAATACAGAATGGGTGGTGGAAGAAAATAGTTCTAAATACTAGTCATGACCACATGACCAGTTGCAGAAAAAAGGACTGTAATTGTTATGAATATTTCTTCCTTGTATGTGTACAACAAATATTTTTGTTTTCTTCACTTATAAAATATAAGATGTAAATGGGGCTAATGTGTTTTCAGTTGTATGCATGTTAGTTGTATAATGTTAGGCTCAAGTATGATTTTGTAATTTTATTTATTTAAAGATTGTGTATGGCTTAAGGAGATGTGTTCAGGTGCCAAGCTGACAAGGGCTGGACTGTGATGGTTAAGGTTGTGTGTCAACTTGCCTGGGCCATGGTTCTCAGTGGTTTGGCAGTTATGTAATGATGTAGTCATCCTCTATGATGTGACCTGATGTGATCAGCCAATCAGTTGTAAGGAGAGTTTCTTTGGAAATATGGCCTGCATCCAATATATACATGGACATTCTAGCAAAGCTCACTTGCTTTCTTTGAATCCTGCATCTGGCTTGTCATCATCTGACCTCTGGTTCTTAGGACTTGAAACAGCAGTTGGCCTTACTGCCTGCCAATCTTGTGATTTATTGGCCTCCCCAGCGAGTTAGCCAGTATATTGCCATCTTACCTGCTGATCTTGGATTCATCAGCCTCCACAGCCCATGAGTCAGTGGCCTGCCATATGATCTGCTGATCTTTGATTCTTCAGGCCCTGCAGCCATGTGAGTCAGGGCAAGCCTCCAGCCTGATGCCTGACCCACGGACTTGGAACTTGCCAGCCTCTACAATCACACAAGCCATTTCCTTGAGCTAAATCTCTCTCTCTCCATATATATATATACATATATACACACACATATATTTGTATGTATATATGTATATAATAAGTATATATATGTATATATATGTGTGTGTATGTGTGTGTGTGTGTGTGTGTGTACCCATTGCCATCGAGTCGATTCCAACTCATAGTGACCCTATGGGACAGAGTAGAACTGCCCCCATAGGGTTTCCACGGAGAGGTTGGTGGATTCAAACTGCAGCCTTCTGGATAGCAGCCGTAGCTATATATATACACATAGCAGCACCTGCATCAACATCCTGATCTTGTGAGACTTTTCAGTTTACATCAGGCTTTTGCACTTGTACTGTGGTGGCTTGTGTGTTGCTATGATGCTAGAAGCTATGTCACCGGCATTTCAAATACCAGCAGGGTCACCAGAGATGGACAGGTTTCAGCCATACCTCCATACTAAGACAGACTAGGAAGAAAGGCCTGGTGATCTACTTCTGAAAATTATCCAACAAAAACCCTACGGATCACAATGGAATATTCCTGGAAGATGAACCTCCAGGGTTAGAAGGCACTCAAAATACACGGTGGCTACAACAATGGACTCAAGTATACCAATGATCATAAAGATGGCCCAGGACTGGGTAGCATTTCGTTCTGTTGTACATAGCGTCACCATGAGTCAGAGACTACTTGATGAGGACTAACAACAACATGTCACTATTTAGTTGTATTAGTTAGTTAGCAGTGATGCAGTATGGTGATTGAGGCCTCTGGTTTTGAAATTATATGGCTTGACTTTCAGTTCTGACTATGCTGCTTACTTACTAGAAACCTAGTGCAAGCTATTTAATTTCTCAGATTTCCAGTTTTCTGACCTATGCAATAAACATAATGTTAATACCGACGTTATAATATTGCTGTGAGGATTAAGTTAGATCCCTAAGTAAAGGGCTTATCAGAGTGCCAGGCACATAGTTATTTACAATTATTGCTACAACTACTGCTACACAATTATCATTAATAATATATATATATATTTTTTGAGGCTGTCTAATCCCTGTAATGTCTTCTACTGTGTTCCTATAGCACCTCTCTCTGGAGAGGTGAGCTTTCCCTAAATCAGGTCTCTAATGCCCATCAATCCTGCTGTATAAAATGGGGTGCTAGAGACCCACGCCTCAATGCAGACACGTCATAGAGGACTTTCCAAGCTCCCCAGTGTTGGGTCAGGGGTGGCCAGATATATCTTTCTAATGTAATCCATTCTTTTTCTTCAGTCTTCTTTATGAGCTTGGGTAAAAATCAATTCCTTCACCCCTTTTTCCCCATGGAGCCCCTATCAGGTTCCTCACTCTTTGGAAGTGAGAAGCCATAAAGAGACTTCCCTTAGGGATCACTGGATCATGAGAGAAGGAAAAGGCATTTCACAGTATTGAAGAGCATCCTTTGATTTTTTTTCCAGGACCACATTTTTCCTCCAATTTTCTTTGTCTTCTGGTTGAAGGCTTAACAATATGCACAAAAGACTCCATGTATCTTTCTGAAGAAGTAAAATAGAACCAGCTGAGCCTAATCAATTCATAGAGGTGCCATAAATACCTGCCAGGCTATAAAAGAGCAACAGCTCTGATATGACAAAGGAGAACCAAGAGCTACAATGGGACTATGGTCCCTGCCCCAGGATAAATGCTTCTCAAGCTCTCTTTGTGCTCCTGTCTGTCAGAGTCTAGTGTGTGGGCTGGGATTAGAAAAAGAACCTTTGAGGCGGGCTCCCAGGAGGTCCACACCTTAATCTAGGTGCTCCCTGAGGACTGGAGTCACCCAGTATAATAGATGGAGAGAAAAGGGTAGCCTATGGAAACCATGGCAGCCTCCAGTGGGGGTGTCGCGGGCAATATCATGGACAGTTATCCTTCTTCACTGCTTGTACAGTAAAGGTCCGAACTCTTGGGTCAAACTATGTGTCTGGTTCCATCTTCAAAGATTCCTGCCAACTAGAGCTGTTCACAAGTCCCAGGGTGTGCCCTAAAGCTTACTCCCTCAGAGTCAAGACTTATACTTTCCCCTTCCTTTGGAATTGTCTCCACAGTTGAGCCATCTGGCCGCTCAGGCATTGGTCATAACTAATAGAAAGTACCGGACATGTAATAGGTTCACCAATAAAAGTTAATGTCCTTCTCTTCCCTCTAGAGGGACATCTGCTCTTTCCCACCCTGCTGAATGACACGCAACTTACTTGGTTTTCCTCCCACTTCCTTTTCTTCCTTTGTCTTCTTCAAAATTGTATCTTCTTCTACTTGACCATTATCCATATAATGATGTCAGAACAATTAGGAGGTTGCATAAAGTCTAGTCTGGTGGCTTAGATTCCCTAAAAGAGGCAAACCCACCTGAAACAAACATGTGTAGACTTGTGTCCTACAGGTGTAGGTTGGAACTTGGCAGTCTTTGTCTATCCCCTCTACCTATGTTATCAGCCAGCATGGGGAAGCATTCTCTGTTGCTTCAGTGTTCCCTTATCTCACCAGTGTTGGCGAGGAGCCTTGTATTAGTTAATTAACTCCTCTGTGCTTCAGATTTTTTATCTGTAGAGTGGACAGAACAATCTCTGTTCACATTGTTGCCCCATCCTCCATGTTCCAGTAGTTGACTCTTGGTCAATTCCATCAGCCCCAGTGGTTTGGTTTTGGGGATGATAGGACCAGATTCCCAGAGCTTGCACCCAGGGAAATGATGGTGTCAAATAGCCATATCAAAACATAATGATAGTGTAACAATGTGGTATAAAATATTGATAATAATACCTATAGTAATAGCTGACACTTTAGAGAGCTTGTCATGTGTCAAGCATGGATGATATGTGCTTTATATGAACTATCTCATTTAGTCCTCATAACAACCCATTAACATAAATGCTATTACTTTCATCGTTTTACAGATGAGAAAACTTGCATTTCAATGATTGGACATAGAGAATAACAGCCATTAACACCATCATCATCATCATAATAGTTGTCATCATCACCATACCTCCTCCACACTCTTCCTTTCTTGCTTTTTCTCTTCCCCATCCCATTCTCTTTCTCTTCTTTATTCTTCTTCTAGTGAAAATTCTTAAGTTTGACTTGGGTATTAAACCCAGAGAAGTTTCTGATGTTGTTGTTGTTAGGCGCTGTCAAGTTGGTTTTGACTCATAGCAACCCTACGTACAACAGAAAGAAACACTAGCTATGTCACCAGCATTTCAAACACCAGCAGGGTCACCAGAGATGGACAGGTTTCAGCCATACCTCCATACTAAGACAGACTAGGAAGAAAGGCCTGGTGATCTACTTCTGAAAATTATTACTTCAATAGTGAAACTTGAGGCTTTAATTTTTTTCTTCAGTTCTTTCTGTTTGAGAAATGCTGAGTGTACTCTTCCTGTTTGGTTTTATAACTCCAGGTCTTTGGACATTTCATTATAATACTTTATTTTGCCTTCTCAAGCTACCCTTTGAAATATTCTGTTCAGCTCTTTTACATCATTTCTTCCTTTTGCTCAAAAGCAGGGCAGCCTCCTCAGGGCAGGCAGCTGACTGCAGTCTGTAAAACAGGAAGTCCAAGCTCTTGGTTTATCATCTGCAGACTTTTTTTTTTTTAATCTGTTTATTATGAAACAATTATAGAGTCACAGGGAGTTGCAAAAAATGTACAGGAAAGTTTTGTGCACCCTTCACCCAATTTCCTCCAGTGCTAACATCCTGCATAATTATAGTACAATATCACAACCAAAAACTGGACTCTGGTAGAAGCCATATGCCTTATTCAGATTTCACCAGTTTTGCATACATTCATGTGTGTGTGTACATGTGTGTTCTATGCAGTGTTATCACATATGTCATTTCTTCCTTTTGCTTTAGCTACTCGACGTTCAAGAGCAACTTTCAGAGTCTCTTCTGACATCCATTTTGGTCTTTTCTTTCTTTCCTGTATTTTTAATAAGCTTTTGCTCTCTTCATGTATGATGTCCTTGATGTCATTCCATAACTCGTCTGGTGTTTGGTCATTAGCGTTCAATGAGTCAAATCTGTTCTTGAGGTGATCTTTAAATTCAGGTGGGATGTACTCAAGGTCAAATTTTGGCTTTCCTGTACTTGCTCTAATTTTCTTCAGCTTTAACTTGAATTTGCATATGAGCAATTGATGGTCTGTTCTGCAGTCAGCCCCTGGCCTTGTTCTGACTGATGATATTGAGCTTCTCCGTCATTTCTTTCCACAGATGTAGTCAGTTTGATTCCTGTGTGCTCCATCTGGTGAGGTCCACGAGTGAAGTCACCATTTACATTGTTGAAAAACGGTATTTGCCATGAAGAAGTCATTGGTCTTGCAAAATTCTATCATGCACTTTCTAGTATCATTTCTATCCCCAAGGCCATATTTTCCAACTACTGATCCTTCTTTGTTTCCAACTTTCACATTTCAATCACCAGTAATTATCAATGGATCTTGATTGCATGTTTGATCAATTTCAGACTGCAGAAGTTTGTAAAAAATCTTGAATTTCCTCATCTTTGACTTTAGTGGTTGTTGCAGAAATTCAAATAATAGTCATATTAACTGGTCTTCTTTGTAGGCGTATTGATATTATTCCATTACTGACAGCATTATACTTCAGTATACATCTTGAAATGTTCTTTTCAACGATGAATGCAATGCTATTCCTCTTCCATTTGTCATTCCCTGCATAGTAGACCATATGATTGTCTGATTCGAAAAGGTCTAATGCCTAGGATATTCATCTTTATGTGGTTCATTTCATATTTAGTAACTTCCAATTTTCCTAGATTCATATATTGTACATTCCATGTTCCGATTCTTAATGGATATTTGCAGCTGTTTCTTCTCATTTGGAGTAGTGCCACCTCAGCAAACGAAGGTCCCGAAAGCTTTACTCCATCCAGGTCATTAAGATCGACACTGCTTTGAAGACGCAGCTCTTCCGCAGTCATATTTTGAGTGCCTTCCAACCTGAGGTTCTTATCTTCCAGCACTATACCAGACAATGTTCAAAAGGTTTTCCTTGGCCAATTTTTTTCAGACATAGGCTGCCAGGTCCTTACTCCTAGTCTGTCTTAGTCTGGAAATTCTGCTGAAACCTGTCCACCATGGGTGACCCTACTGGTATTTGAAATACTGTGGCATAGCTTCCAGCATCACAGCAACAAGCAAGCCACCACAGTACAACAAACTGACAGACGCTTGACAAAATTTCTGATATCCTGGACTAAATAGCTGAGGCAACGAGAGTTCCATGGGAGTTGAATGTGGTGACATTTAGCAGCTAGAGAATCAGAGGTAAGAATTATAGAGCTGGAGAGTATAAAGAGAATTAGCGAGGCAAAGCTCCAGATGCCAACTTATTCCCTTGGGATGGCCCATGCAAATTAGTAAACAGTGAAGCCTGATTTATGCAATAATTATCTTCCTTTTTTTTTTTTTTTTTTTGAACAGCCTAATTTGGAAGAACTGATAGTTTGCAAATTTCTTTGAAAATAGTGAGAGTCAGATATGGAACTTGGGGGTCCCTCCTTGATTGCCCCCTGCTGTAACCTTGTTTTGCATCTGCTCTATCTGCAATGGTTCTGTGGTCTCCATTGTTCAATGGATGCTAGGACTTGAACCTCATTGTACCCTGAGAGGGACTGCTTAAGTGGGAGGGCTTGCCCTACTACCAGAGATTCTGTGGCCATCACCGGAAGAGATACAAATCTTGGAGTCAGGTATCCTGGGTCCATCACCAACTAGTGGTGTGATTGTGGGAAAATCATTTTACCTCTCTAACCCCCCGATGAAAACATAAGAAGATTGTTTTAAATCAGTACAACAGGTAAGTGGGATAGGTGCCACCTTTATCACTTCTCATGTCTAAAGCTATTGTCTTTTAACCAATCATTACACTTTTTTTCCTTCTGAGCTCTGACAATGTCTTAGAATGCTCCTCAATGCGATCATCCCCAGTAGTTGAGTAAAGTTGGAAAACAAGAGAAAACTTCTCTGTCATGCAGGCCTTTTCCAGCTATCCCAGATTTATTAGTCCCAGAATCACCATTACTGTGGCATCAGAAGTACTTCTATTCACTGATTACCAGGGGAAGATCTCTGCAGAGTGTGAGGGAGCTGAAAGAAGCTGTGTAAATGATTAGTTAGTACTGAATCCCTGCCATGCTAGAGAGGTCTGCTGTGGGCCATGGTCACAGCATAATGATTTTTACAGTGGCCAAGAGGAATCAATCTGAGGCAATAAAAGGATCAGGACTCATGTTTTCCATTTAGTCTTGGAAACTGGATAGATTTTACATTGTGTTTGTGTGTTCTTGGGTACACAAGAACATGGGTACAGGTCGATCTTGCTTTAAGGAACCCAGCGTGTTAACAAAATTTCCACACACCCCACCAACCTAGATGTTCAAATTAGATCCCCTTAGCACAGGCAGTTCACAATCCACTGACTCATCATGACCTAGCTACTTGTGTGGGTCGCCAACCTTCTAGAATGTCTCTTCTCTGTATTTATGGGAGTGGCTGGGAGGTATTTCAGATAAGCTCACCACCAAGTTCCTTCCGTCTAGGTACTGTTGCTTCTCTCCAGGCACTTCAATTCTCAGTAGCTGTTCTTTTGGTCATGAACCAGTTCCTGCCTTGGGGATAGACCTCCTGCTCTTCTGGGCTTAATTTAACAATCTTTGAGACACTGTCACAACTCTCACATGTCTCCTCAGGCCACCATAGTCCCCCACTTCAACATCCACTGTTCTATCTGGCACAATGATTTCCATCCAGGACAGTCAAGGCTCTGCTAGGGACCATCAAATTGTAGTTGCTTGTACTAAGGAGGTGCATTTATGTGTGAGGTATGGGTATGATGGGTGTTGAGCTACGACATCTCAGTGACAAACGCCATGTTTTATGTAGCATTGCCTCTTCCCTCTGCTTGAGGAAGTGCTACTGACTTGGGGTGAATTCTCTTCCAGGAATTTTTCAACTCACAGAAAGGCTTCTATTAAGACACCCCAATGTATGCAAGACATGCTAACTTTCATAATTGACATGGATTCCATCATATTTTAAGGATACTCCTCTGCTCCTATGGAAGCAGGCTCTGTTGACCCCATCACTTTAGTTTGTTGAGCATCAGAAAATTATTTTAAAAAATGATGATTTCATCTCTAGAAATTGCCCTAATGGCATAAGCAAACGGACAAACATCTATTCAAGAAAATCTACTAAATCTCTGTAAGAATAGTAAGATAGTGTGACATTTGAGCCATAAACTGCTCCCACCTCCACCACACCCCCAGTTTTGTATGAAGAAAAGCTCTACTCTGGGCGTTCTACTTCAGGTGTGTGTAACCGAGAAGACAGAGGCTCTCTTTCTTCCAGCTTCCAGTCTAATGTCACAGCTTAACCCAGGAAGTGGTGGATTGCTAGTCTATCTCATGCTCCCCAGTGTATATTGCAGGAACTCTATTCTGAGTGCCCCAGTTGAGAGGACTGGAGCTCCATTCTCCCACCTAGCCCCATTCATAGAGCAGAAGCTCTACCCTAGGCATGGTAAACTGAGAATAAAGAGACTCCAATTGTCCATGCCTCAGCTTTCTCATTTGGCTGAGATTCCACACCAGGAGAGTCAATCTTAGAAGATCAAGGGCTACTATATTTAACCAGTGCCTAGTCATAGAGCAGGTCACTTTAGGAGAAACAAACCACTGTTCCCACTCACATCTCTGTGCAGTGGCACAACAGTTTTGCATACATAAGTGGAGAAGTAGGCTTTAGGGATGCTTTTCCTTGTGCATATCTCCACAGCTCTGCCTGAGTAAACTGACTTCATTGGGAAAAAGCATGGAGAATTTTATGCATAAGGGTGTTGTAAAAAACAACAGATAACCTGATAAAGAACAATTAAGAGAAGCTGTGTCATGGATTGAATTGTCCCTCAAAAATATTTGTCAACTTGGTTGGGTCATGATTCCCAGTATTGTATGATTGTGTACCATTTTGTAAATCAGATGTGATTGCCTTATGTGTTGTAAACTCTAGCACTATGATGAGGTTATATGTGATTGCCTTATGTGTTGTAAACTCTAGCACTATGATGAGGTTATACGGATGAGGTTTACAAGATTAGATAGTGTCTTAATCCAATCTCTTTTGAGATATAAAAGAGAAGAATGAGCAGAGACACATTGGAACTTCATACCACCAAGAAAGCAGTGCCAGGAGCAGAGCACTGAGATGCTCCCAGACCATGGGAAGAGTGATGCATCACAAGGACCTTCCTCCAGAGCCGACAGAGAGAGAAAGCCTTCTCCTGGAGCTGACACCCCTGAATTTGGACTTGTAGCCTACTGGACTATGAGAGAATAAACTTCTCTTTGCTAAAACCATCCACTTGTGGTATTTCTGTTAGAGCAGCACTAGATGACTAAAACAAGCAGGTAGCTTCACAATACTCCTATCAACAAGATGAAAAGCAGAGCAGCCAGAAATGTAACAGACAGAATTTGGGAAGGAGACAGTTTAGAAAAATGCTCCTGGGATCGTAGTTAAACCTAGGTGTCCAAAAGGCTGTTTACATGTGCTAGGCTGAACCCAGTGAGGATAAATCACAATAGGATATGTGTTATGGACTGAATTATGTCTGCCAAAAATATAAGTTGTAAATCCTAACCCCTATACCTGTGGTTGGAAACTCTGGTGGCATAGTGGTTAAGAGCAACGCCTTCTAACCAAAAGACTGGCAGTTCAAATCCACCAGGCAATCCTAGAAAACCATATGGGGCAGTTCTGCTCTGTCTTATGGGATTGCTATGAGTCAGAATTGACTTGACGGCAAAGGGTTTGGGTTTGGTTTATACCTGTAGCTATGATACCATTTGGGAATTGATTTTCTTTGTTATGTTAACGAGACAATATTAGTGTAGGATGTGTCTTGAGTGCATCTCTTTTGAGATATAAAAATAGAAGATTAAACACAAGCAAGAAGACAAGCACAGTTGGGGGGAAGATAGATGCCACAAACCACGTGAAGATCACCAAGGAAGCAAGGAACAAGGACCTTCCCCCAGAGCCAACAGAGAGAGAAAGACTTCCCCTAGGGCTGGAGCACTGAAATCATACTTCTAGCTTCCTAAACTGTGAGAGAATAAATTTCTGTTTGTTAAAACCACCCATTTATGGTATTTTTGTTACAGCAGCACTGGATAACTAAGACAGAATTCGGTACCAAGAGTGGGCTGCTGCTCTAACAAATACCTAAAATGTGGACGTGGTTTTGGAATTAGATAAGGGGTAAAGGCTGGAAGAATTTTAAGGTATCTCATAGTAAAAGCCCAGATTGCCTGGAAGAGACTATTGGTAGAATTATGGTCATTAAAGACAGTTCTGATGAGGGCTCAGAAAGAATTGAGAACTGTGATGAGAGCTTCTATCATGAACAGAATGTCGCTAGAAATGTGGACATTAAATGTGCTTCTAGTGAGGCTTTAAAAGAAAAGAATGAACATGTAATTAGAAAATGGAGAACGGGTGATGCTTATTATGCAGTGGTAAAGATCTTGTTTGAATTATATTCATATGTTTGCAAGAAGGTATAACTTGTAAGTGTTGAACTTAGATATTTGGCCGAGGAGATTTCTAAGCAAGAGATTAAAGGGACCATGTGGTTTCTCTTTCCACTTATAGTAAAACGTGTGAAGAAAGAGATGGACTTAAAAATGAACTGTGCAAAATGAAAACAAAAAATTCTGTTGTGCAAACTCAGGACATGTGTTCTAGAATTTTTACCCCTGACATGGCTATATCATCTTTTGTTAGAGATTAAGCCTGTGACTGATGGATCTAACCAACTACCACAGCAGAAAATCTATCAGCTTAGACTGAAGCGAACGGCAACAGAACAAAAGAACAGAAAGCTCTCTGCCTCTTGGAATTCTACTGGCAAGAAACAGGCCCAAGGAGTTACATCTGTTGTCCTCCAAGAAAAAAAAGGGACCATCCTTTGAGAAGTTTGGAGATTATCAGAACTGTTCTAAGGAGCACAGGAAGCAGTGCTGCCTTGGTTTCAAAGTGTGGAGCCATAGTCTCCTAGTCCTCAAAGGCCACAGTCTCCTGGGTTTCAAAGGGTGGGGCCAGAGCCTTCTGTGTTTCAAATGGTAGAACCATGACCTCCTACGTTTCAAAGAGTTAGATCTTTACCAACTTGGTTTGGAATGTGGGACTGTCAATTAGGTGTGCCAAGAAGACAGGGCTGCCACCCAAAACTGAGGGGACTGGGCTGCCATGCCCAAGGGCGGAAGAATGGTGTCTGCTAGGGCTGAGGGGGTGGGGACACCATTCAGATGGACTAGCAGAATGGGTCTGCCCAAAGCAGAGTTGCCATCCCAGTGAGCCTGGAAAGTGGAGCTGAACCCCAGGACTGAGGAGCCTCTACATAGAATACAGACAGTATGGCCAACACCCAGATTCTGGAGGGTGGAGCCATTGCCTAGATAGTCATGGAGAATAGAGGATTATCTGCAAGCCTTGAGATCTAGCATAATTTTTTCTACTGGGTTTTGGACTTGCTTGGAGACCATTATTTATTCTTTCTCTCCAATTTCTCCCATTTGTAATGGAAATGTCTTCCTTGTGCCTGTTCCACCACTGTACTTTGGAAGCAGATAACTTATACTCTAGATCTCACAGGTTCACAGATGAAGAGGAATTTTGCCCCAGGATGTGATACACCTAAAGTCTCACTCATATTTGATTTAAATAATTCAGAAGATGAGATTTTGGACTTGGAATTTATTTATAACTTTTGAGATGAAATGATTGGGTGAATTTGCTTTGCATATGGGATGGACATGAATTTTGGCGTACCAAAGGGTGGTATATTATGAACTGAATTATGTCCCCCCAAAATATGTGTTGTAAATCCCAACCTCTATACCCCATACCTGCCATTGCAATCCCATTTGGGAATGGGTTTTATTTGTTAGGCTAATGAGACAGTATTAGCGTAGAGTTGTCTTGAGTCAATCTCTTTTGAAACAAAAAAAGAGCAGATTAAGCACAAGCAAGCAGACAAGTACAGTTGGGGAGGAGATAGATGTCACATCATGTGAAGAGCACTGAGGAAGCAAGGAACAAGTACCTTCCCCCAGAGCTGACAGAGAATGAAATCCTTCCCCTAGAGCCAGCACCCTGAATTCAGACTTCTAGCCTCCTAGACTGTGAGAGAATAGAAGTCTGTTTGTTAAAGCCACCCAGTTGTGGCATTTTTGTTATAGCAGCACTAGATAACTAAGACAATATGGGACTGACTTAAAAACATTACCGAAGTCACACACAAATCTATCAAAAAGGGAAGAAACCTCACAGGAATAGGGACCTAAGCACAACCTCTAACCAAACGCTGGCTGAGCAAGCTACTTTGATTCAGAGGTGACTCCATGAAGCCAATCTTAAAAATAAAATCGTAGTTACTCCTGGTAGTCTAGGAGACTGTGTGCATGCTCAAGGCTATGCCTTTTCTGGAGTGATTGAAGAGGAAAACTTCAAGCTACTAGCCCCTGTTTGACCTTGATGGGAAAATGTAAACTCCCTGAACTGTGAACACAATCTCTAAGCAAAACATACATACACAGTAAAGGGTAAAAATTTAATGACTAAGTAGGTTTAGACACAATCTTTGACAAATAAGGAGACCCTGGGTGGCACAAATGTTTAAACACTTGACTACTAACCGAAAGATTGGGGGTTTGAACCAACTCAGAGGTACATTGGAAGACAGGACTAACAATCTACTTTGAAAGTTCACATCCTTGAAAACCCTGTGGAGCACAGCTCTACTCTGACACACATGGGGTCGTCATGACAGCAACCAAACAATAACACTGACCCAGGGCTGACCACTAGGTAGCCAGACTAAATGATAAAAACAAACAAATAATAAAATCTAATGAGAGCAGCAGAAGCTGCACAATGTGGGGGGTGGGGAATAGTCTTCATAGATTTAATTCAGACAAGTCACTAAACAAATAAACTAATGACCAAGCAAATAAAATCAATAAGCCTTTGGATAAAGGTAGGGGAAGAGTAAGTATCCAGAGTTGCTACAATATATTATCTAAGATTTCCAGCTGTAAACAAAAATTATGAGGCATCCATACACAGTAGAAAATGCAGGCAGTAGAAATTGCCTGTGAGGGAGCTCAAATGTCGGACTTAGCATACAGAGACATCAAAGCAACTATTATGATATGTTAAAAGAACTAAAATAAACCATATTAAAATAAATAATGAAAAGTATGATGATAATTCCTCATCAAAAACAGAATATTAGCAAATATGTGAACATTATAAAAAAAATCAATGGATATTCTGGAGTTGAAAAGTAAATTAACTGCAATGAAAAATTCACTAGATAGACTCATCATCATATTTAAACTGGAAGAATCAAGAATAAGTGCATTTGAAGACAGAGAAATAAAAATTATGCAATCTGGGGAACAAAGAGAAAAAAATAGTGGATAAAAATGAACATAGTCTCAGAGAAATGTGGGACACCATTAAGTATATCAACATATGTGTGTTGATAATACCAGGAGAGGAAAAAAAAGCCAAAATATTAAAAAAAAATTGCTGTAACTTTCCAAATGTGACGAAAAACGTTAATCAACACGTCCAAGAAGCTAAACAAACAACAAGTTGGGTAATCACAGACATACACACTCAGACAAGTCACTAAACAAACAAAATGTTGAAAGCCAAAGATAAATAGACAACATTAAAAGCAGCAAGAGATAAATGACTCAACACATAAAAGGAAACTCCAATAAGAGCAGTAGTTGACTTTTCATAAAAAAACAGTGGAGGCCAGAAGCTGTGGGGTGACCTATTCAAAATATTTTCAGGGAAAACAGACCTTCCCACCATGAATCTTATACACAGAAAAACTGTCTTTCAAAAATGAAGTCAAAATAGAAATATTCCCAAATAAACAAAGACCAAGAGAATTTATTGCAAGCATACCTACCTTGCAAGAAATACTTAAGGCAGTTCTTCAGACTGAAAATAAGTGACACCAGACAGTAAATACATTCCACATAAAACAAAACAAACAATGAATATTGGTGAATTATCATTTGATCTGGATGATTATAAAAGACAGTATGATAGTGAATTTCTTCTCTTAACTGAGATATGAAAAGCAAGTGTATGAAATAATGTGTATATATTCATGTTGCTGGACCTATAACATACAGAAATGTAATATATTGACAATAACAAAAGCAAGGAGGCAGATGAGAAGGAAGTTGTATTGCAGTAAAGAAATGACACCAGATGGTAACTCAAATCCACAGAAAGAGTTTAAGAGAAGCAGACATGGTAAATAAAAGCTTAAAAAACCAAATTTTATAAATATACACTTCTTTTAGCTTCTTTAAAAGACATAAAATTATATAAAGTGATAATTATAGCACTGTATTGTTGTGTTTGTCGCATATATAGATATAAATTGCATAATAATAATGACACAAAAAAGAAGAGAAAAAGTAGCTATGTAGGAGTAACATTTCTATATCTCACTGGAATTAAGTTAGTATATATTTGAAGTAGATTCTGATAAGTTGAGATATATCTTACAAGCCCTAAAGTAACCATTAATAAAATAACTCAAAGACATAACTAAATATTAAAAGAATTAAATAGTCTTACTAGATAACAACCACTTAATACAAAAGAAGGCAGTAAAGGAGGAACAGATGAACTAAAAACCCATGCAACATACAGAAAACAAAAAG